>NW_027635387.1:0-33197 GCF_903797595.1 Erithacus rubecula | reverse complement strand
TGTTAAAGCATTGCAGATATGATTTGGGACTTTCCCAAAACCACAAGAAATTCAATCTGATAATAGGTCTCACTTTACTGCTAAAGTAGTGCAAGATTGGGCACAAAGTGAAGGAATAAAATGGGTTTTCCACACCCCTTACTACCCTCAAGCCAACGGAATCGTAGAAAGGACCAATGGTCTCCTGAAACGGCTTCTGAAACCACAGGAAGGAAACTGGGATGAACGGCTGCCTAAAGCCGTTCAAGGTGTTAATGAAAGATGGGGGGTGAATGGGTGCTGGAAAATCAATGTTTTTTGTCCCAAAGCTCTAACCATAATTCCTTCATTAAAAGGACCTGCTAATCCTAAGAATACAGCCCATTATCCTGGACAACCTTTCTTAGTAGACCTCCCTATGGTAGGAGAGGTATCACTTGTGCTGAAAACTCCTTTGAATAAATTTGCATGGGTAGCATCTGATGCTGTAGGAAAACAACATCAGATAAATACCCGTTGGATTATTCCATCATTCTAAAGCACTGCCACTAGATGGCAGATTTTACTGTGTTTATAATTGCAGGTGAACTCCGAGGGATATTTGCAATGACATAAAGCGATAGCCATGCTAACAGTAATAATACTCCTCTACATCTTACCATACCTACATGGCCAAAGCCCAGCTGAATGGCCATGGACTCATGCTACCATCAGGTACACCAGTGCTCCAGGATCCTGCCCTGGATCCCAACTTAGCGACCGTAGTGTTGCATGACTCCGAGGTATACCATCAAAATGAGTGGGGCTGGGATCGAAAGGACTGGGTCCGGATGCTCACTGGGACAATTGGTGAAAAGATTGAGGTAGGATGCAGAAAGGTAGAGGGATCCTCCCATGAGAAAGCCACCTCCATTGCAGTAAGTGGAAAATTTTTGGAACCAAACATAACTAGTAGTTTGCATCCCGACATTACAGGGGAACTTTGTCCCACTACAGCTTGGAGATGCAAAAGACAAACTCCTTTTTTGTTGTGTTGTCACAATTACGTCACATAGGTTGGTTTGGTTAAGGTGAAATTGTGCCAGCAGTCGGTAGGTTCATGCTCACAAAGCCTGGTGATTTCAACATTGTTGGTGCTGGGGTCTAAGACAAGTCTCACTCCAATGTGAGGTGTTTTCGATGTGGGCGGAATGGCCATATACAACGAGACTGTCAAACTACAAATGTTTGGTGCCATATCTTTCAGCGTAACTCATCATTCCACAGACGTTTGCAGATATAAGTCAAAAAATGGCAAGCCAAGCATGAGGGGACGCGACGCGAAGACACCAACTGCGTGCCGAGTCACCCAAGTACCTCCGGTAGCCCCTCGTTATTCCCTGCCTGCAAACATCAGCCAGCCACCGCAACAGGTTCCTTGCTCCCTGCCGGTGAACTTTAGCCAGCAACAGGAGGGAGCCTCGGCATGGACTTGGCAACCGCAATAGACATTGTACTTAAAGACTCTAAACCTTTAAAGGTTCCTACTGGGGTTTGTGGACCTTTAATTTTAAATGGACAATCTATGGAGCTTTATTATTGGGACGATCTTCAACTATTTTGACAGGGAATAACTGTTGAACCTGGAGTTATCGATGTGGAATTATACAGGTGAAATTATGATTATGGTTCATACACGTTTTCCTCCTATCAGTATTTCCTGCAGGAGCCGCATAGCTCAGCTGATTCCACAACAGCAGTTGATTAAGGAGGCCCAAGCACCACTGTGAGGAACTGGTGGATTTGGATCTACACGAGGTTTGGTATTACTTACTCTTACAATGGATCAGTGCCCTGTTGTGGAGGCTATATTATGTTTTGCTCAACAGGAAAGGCGACTTTGAGCCTTATTGGATACAGGTGCTGACATTACCATAGTTGCTAAGCGTCATTGGCCATCTGATTGGCCACTGCAAAATTGTCTAGAGGCAGTTGAAGGGGTTGGACGTGGATTTTACAAAAATTGGCTACAATTATTTCTGAAAGAGCTGTTTCTCGGAGAGTGGAGGATGTACCCATTGACATTACTATTTTACAGGGAAAAGATCACCTCATGGGTGCTCTCACACAGCTCACAACGGATCATCAGACACTTGTTTTGGAATGGCTTTTTACATCTGTGCAACCTAGGACGCAAGGACCTGCTGAGGTACAATATAGCAGTAGAGGTTATGTGTGTGTTATTGCTCCCACAGGACCCATTTGGGTACCCAGCAAATGGATTCGTCCAGTGATTGATGACGGAGGCTGCTCCTCCTCCACCTCAGACCCAGGAAGAAGAGGAACAAGAGGAGAGAAAGCACCTGAGGGATCATCTGGCAGTGCAACCCCTGGTCCAAAAACTCGAGAGTCTTCTGAAGAGGACCATTGAGTGGTCAACTCTTTCTGATTTGGAAGAGTTTGCTATTTACCAATCTTCATTATTTGCTGATCAATTTGGGCTGGGAAAGAGACAATGTTTACGCTGTAATAAAAAATGTAAGAGAGGTGCATGGGTATTGATAAAATGTGGTAGATATAAGGAAAATTGTTGGTTGCATCAAACACACTTATGGCAACCTGTGTGTCTTATTTGTACTGAAAAACTGCAACATACTAATTGGCAGCGAGAGGCTTTGGCATTAATTGACACTCACTTTTCCTCAGGAGGTGAACAACGTGATCGCTGGCAACCTTCTCTTGTAACTGTAGGGTATGTTGTTGAAAATTGTAAGAACAGGTATTGATTTTTAGTAAGTTGGTGTCTCTTGTTTGCTATCCAACAGATAGAGTGGTTTGCTGCTACAGTAGTACTAAAATCTGTCTGTTCTCGGGATATCCCAGAAATTACACGTCACTGTTGTATACAAGAACATCAATGGGATGATGTTATTAAGGGGCATCTTTGGCCTGAATCTAGGCATGGTAATCTTAGAGGTGCTAATCGCTTCTTTCATCCTGACTGATGCATGGATACCAACACAACCCAAAACTAATGTGTGGGTTACCCTGGCAAATAAGACTGGGCAAGATGCTATATGCCTGTCTTTATCAACACCAGGTAATCCTTTTTCTACATGCTTGGTTGGTATCCCACTTGATTCCTGGCCATGTCCTGATGCACTTTCAGTCTGTAACATTTCAAATCCGAAGAACAATGTTAATTTTGGAACTCATGGGTTCTATATTTAAAGCATGCATCTTTAGAACCCCAAAGAGTTGGAATTGATGGGGTCAGTTCGAGCTGATGCATGTGTGATGTTCAATTACTCTAGAAAATCTTCACATCAGCCAGTCACAGTTTTGGTAAATGCATCTCTTTCAGTGTATCGAAATGCTTCACTGTGGGGCAATTATACTTCTGCTACTATCTCAGAGTCCACAAACACTCCTTTGCTTTGCCCCCAGGTTGTGTTTTTGATTTGTGGGGACAGAGCTTGGCCAGGCATACCATCTAGATTGAGAGGAGGACCATGTACCTTAGGAAGACTTACCTTGTTTACTCCTAATGTGTCAATGATTTTACAGGCACGTCGAAGACATCTTCGCATTAAAAGATTGGCTCATGCTTACAAATCCGACTGTCAGGATAATGTCAAATTTTGGTCAACTGCACAAATTATAGCAGCATCTATTCTTACTCCAGGTGCTGCTATGCAAGAGCTTATCTAACTTGATAAACTTGGCTGTTGGTTAGCAAAACAGACTAATGCTACCTCTATAGCTCTATCACAACTTTTGACTGACGTTGATTCTGTTCGTCATGCTACTTTGCAAAACGAGCAGCTATAGATTTTTTGCTTTTAGCACAAGGCCATGGATGTGAAGACATTGAAGGAATGTGTTGTATGACCTTTTGATCATTCTGTGTCCATTCATAAACAAATAAGTGATTGGAAACAGCTTGCTACTCACTTGCAAGAATACACTGGATTAGGTTTAACTGATTGGCTAAAGTCATTACATTTGGGGCCATGGCTGACATCTCTTTTACAGCACCTTATAATAATTGCACTTGTAATTGTGGTTGTACTTCTGCTTGTTCCGTGCATTTTTCAATGTTTGCAGAAAAGCATGACACGCATAGCAGAGTCTGCCATGAGTCATGCTTTTCTTGCACAAAATAAAAAAGGGGGAATTGTTGAGAATTGATTAGAAAGCCATGGACACAACTGTGGATATGGCTCGGCTGAGGCCTTGTTGCAAAAGAGCAGTTCCTGCTAAGTAGTAGCTAGGCCTTGCTCTTAAGCAGATTTTGCTGAACAGCAGTGTTTGCTTTTAAGAGACTTTTGCAAAAGCAATAGAGCTAGCATAATCTGCAGTGTTAGTCGATAAGTAATACATATGTCCATTGTTCAATCAAGGCCTTAACTTCCAGGGAAGCACGTAGCAAGCGAGGTATAACCCTGGTACGGATACTATATAGCAATAAGTATAAGAATAAGGGAAGTAGGAGCAGCAGGATAGCACGTATGCTTTTTGGCTAGAAATTCAGTAGGCGTGATTATCTCACACTTGCAATAACCAATAATAAGAGAAGGCGTACATAGTAAAAACCAATAAGATTGTACTAAAATGAATAATGCTGATTTATGCTGCGTTGGGCTATAAAACTGTCTGATGCTCTCAATAAAGTGGATTATGCTTTATCAATCACATTGATTGGCTGGTTGATCCCCTCGCTATTCCTCCACGAGCGGCTCTGCACCCCCGCAGCTCTGCAGCTCGGGGAGCTCAGCCTGAAAGTCACTGCCAACATTGATTTGTCTAAAAGCAATAAGTAAACAGAGGTAAGAAAGGCAAGTGGTGTGTCAAGAGACACATCCCGTGGACCCACAGGCTTGAACCCCTCCCAGCTGACTCGAAAAGAGCAGTTCTTCTGGCCAGTCCTCAAATTTGCCATCCTGTAATCCCTATGGCAAAACTCACGGCCGAATGGGGGCTCTTGCTTTCCTTTTCATGGTGCCTCTCCTTTCCACCTGAAAGAGATGAAAAGAATGCTGCAGATAAAAATCATTCTGCTGCCATGTGTCGGGAGCTTTCCTTCTCATCCTCAGCATTGCAAAGCACCAATTCCTCTGTCCCAACAACCCTCAGTTTGCTGTAATTGCTACATTTCATTTGCAACTTCTGAGGTAGGACCCCCCAGATGGTTGCAGTATCCTCAAGAGGGGAAGCAGGAAGGCATGCACTGCTGCCTTCAGTCTTGGGACCAGCGAGAAGACCCAAAGGAATGGCATGGAAGTTGTGCCAGGGGAGCCTTAGGTGGAATATGAGCAAGGGGTTCTTTAGCTACAGGGTGCTTGGGCACTGGAACAGGCTCCTCAGGGAAGGGGTGACAGCAGCAAGGCTGCCAGAGCTCAAGAATTGTTTGGACATTGCTCTTGGGCACAGGGTGTGATTGTTGAGACTATCCTGTGCAGGAATTTTGTGGATCTATTTCAACCATGCCAATTCAGTGATACTGTCATTGTGTTGTTGAGAAGAACCACACAAGATGGTATTGCACAGCTGCCTCTGACCGAGATGCAGAACCAGCCCTACAAGCACAGAAAAAAACATCAACAAATGTGTACCAATATCTCTAGAGAAAAGAGATCCCATGGAGGTGGCAGAGAAAAAATCTACAAATATATCAAAGGATTATGTATCTGTAAGTGAGGGAAGTATGTAAGTACATAATAATGGCTGTAACCAGGCTGGTTTTTGTAGGTGAAAGCCAGTATTGGAGGACAAGCCTTTGCAACTGCTTGCATGCCCTGAACAGCAGGGATCATGGAGGAGAAGTTCCATCTTTGTGGTTTTAAAGCTTTGGTGGAAGTGTGAGCAGAGCCAGAGCCCAAGAGGATTTGTTGACCCCAAAGCCCTGAACTCCTCAGTAAGGAGCAGATGGTTTTGGTGTCAGCGCAACATAGTTTTAGGACTTCAGTGGGTACCAAGCACTTTGAATGGGATCATCAGTGGATAAGAATCCGCAATTGCCCCATGACACCTCTCTGCGTCACCTAGGGAATGGTCTGCATTTCAACTGGAGCCATCAGTATTCCTAGAGAAGTTGGAGCCCACTGTCATGTGTATCCTGCTCTGGGGAAAGTGAGCACAGACCATGGGTGTCATGGCTGGTGGGACAGGCAGCTGGAGCCTCCTGTCTTTCTGTTGGTGGTTTGAGGGCAAACGGGGATTACCTTACCTTGGGGAGTGGCAGAGTGCTGCGGGGATGCCTGGCGGCTGACGAGGAGATGACGATGTGGATGCAGAGGCCAGAGCTGGCGCTGAGGACAGAAGGTGTGTGGTCAGGAGCACTGAGGAGCAGATGCTGCAGCTGCTGCTGCTCCGCTGCTCCACCAGTGTTCCACCAACGGCTGCAGCAGGAGGAGACAACACTGGTTGCTACGGGCACAGCCAACATTCCATGCAGAACCCCAGGGTGCCCAGGGGACGCAAACAGCAATGGGCCACCTTTGCCTATTTTACTGCTTCTGGTGCAAGTTTGCTCTGAGCATCATCCTCCCACTGGGCATTTGTGCTCAGTCCTCTGGATGAGGCAAAGCAGGGCAGGGGCAGCTCTGGGTCTCCTCCTCTGTGCTTCTCTCTAAGGTGCCTCCAGCAGCAGCTGTGCAGGAGCCTGGCTCTGTCAAAGGACCCAGAGCACATTGCCTGCACTGGAGAAGCAGAAGGACTCGTGCTGCTGGCTCTCTTTTGGCTCTGAGAGGAGCAAGAAATTACAAGTTCTTCTGTGGAGAACCAACTCCAAAGCTTTCTCTCAAAGTGGAGGCATTCATGCTGCCCTTTTCTAAATTGTCTGGTGCCTAATAATGTTGCCTGGTGTTTTCCCTCCTTTGGGGTCCTGAGCTGGTCTCTCAGCTCAACACTCATTCCTTGAAACTTGGAGAAACAGGTTGTTTTCCAGATGAAATGATGGGGAACAGGCCAGCAGCAATTCCTTAGCAAAGAGTTGATGCAGAATTCCTAGGTCTTTCTTCCCGCTCCCATGAAGGAGCCAAATGTTCATCTCAAAAGCCTGTTGGATTCCTCTAGGAGACTAACAGTAACAGAATTCCTATTTCACACCTATGGTCTTCCCATTTGTTTTCCTACTTATGTCCCAGATATGGCAAAACCCAGCAGGTTTGGTTGCCTTCCTTCCTGAGCTTAAGTAAAGCAAATCTTGCTTCCTTCCCAGGCTGCTTGTTACACAGACAGCAGCAAAGGGAGGGGCAGCTGTAGCAAGGCCCACTGCAAAGCTGATACTTTGTGGGCTCCAAATGCTGCCTGGCTCCATCAGACAAGGGCAAGCTTGTATCAGTGTCCCAGAAGCAGCCTGGCAATTGCCCCTGCCTTGACACCCCTCCTTCCGTGCTCCCCAGCTCCCAAAGCCTGGCCAGGGAATGCCTTTTCCTGGGCCAGCTAAAGGGGCGAGTTTGATGCTTCTTTGGTGCCGATGCCAAAGCTGTGAGAAGTGAGAGGGTAATGTTCACACGAGCTTTGCTTCGGATGAGGAGGTTGCTCGAGGCCCAGAGTGGGAGGCTGGTCCTTTCAGGAGAAACTGAACTGAACTACTGCTTTCTTTTTAGTACACGTGGCTATTAATGTTACAGAATCAGAGAGGTTAGAAAAGTCCTTGGATGTGGCCAAGTCCATCTGTGCACCAAAATTCAAGAATGCTTTGTTGCTGGGTTAAAGGACTAAAGCCTGCAGTTTTTATCCCTGCAAGCATAGTGAGACAAGGCCAAGTCATTTAGACCCAATTGCCTGAATTAAACCAAGCCTCCCTTTGCAGTCCCAGGTGAGATTTTCAGGAATCAAAGGATGAAACCCCACCGTTATTCCATTGGCAGGAATGGGGACACACCTTTGTAAGTCCCACCAGCTGAGCAAGGGGCTGGGCCTGCGGGAGGAGGCACGTGCCCAGATTCTTCTCTCGGGGCAAATGCTGTGTTTGTAACACCAAACAAATGGAACAAACATTGCTTGAGGATTTCATCCAGACAAAAGACAAAACGGAACAAACTTTGGTTTAATGAACAAGACAGCTTTTGTCTTAACACAGACTAAATAAGGAAAGAAGGAGCATAGCCAACAACACCAAACCTCTTCCATTTACGAATACATCTAATACAACTAATCAAATTCTAATCATACTAACAAATCTTAGCTAATCAATTGAGAAATGCCTATCTAGTAAACTAAAGAGAAGAATAAAGCAGCCTAAAATCTTCAGAAACAATCCTATTTCTATCTAGTCCTCTTGACGGCTAACTCTTGCTAGGCCTGGAGAGCTGCAGGGCTAATTTGGTTTTTCTTCTTAGCCAGCGGCTCTGCTTCCTTCCGTGGGAGATGTCTTCTCCTGTGTGCGTTCCTTTCCTTCATGGTTGCAAACACCCTGGTAGATAGGAAACAAACCATCCATTGTTCATTCAATACACACCATTAAACCCATCTCCCAGATTTTCATTTCTCTGTATTTCTCTGTCTTTCCAGGCTGAGACACCTATGTGAATTTTTCAGCACCATGAATCTTTGTTGTTTCAGTTCCTTGCGATTTCTTTCTCTTTTTCCTCAACCTCTTTTGAATTCCACCAGCAGCATCCAAGCAAGCTCTGGTGTGCCTATTCCTACTTGTCTGAGCTGTGCCTTGTTGGGGCACGGCAAGGTTCCAGTCTGAATGCTGGGCTTTAAGTGAGCAGTTTTGGTTGAAATTGGGCTGTAAGCACGTTGAGCACAGCTGCGAGGGGCCATCCTCCAAGTGCCCTGGGCTTGCCCCGTGGTGCCTTTGGGAAGGGCCAGCGTGTTTTAGTGCCAGGGCCCGGGCTGTGAGCAGCCAGAGGAAGAAGTTGCGCACCGTTGGCACTGCCCGCAGGGAAAGGGGCCTCCCGCCGAGCGGGGCGGCTGGGCCGGGTGGCAGCAGGGACACTCCGCCTTGCAGGCCCTCTTGAGCCTTCCCTTGCCTGTCTCCCCACGCTCCTTTCTGGGAGGGCTTTGGCTCCTCTTTGCTTCACGCACCTTCTGGAAAATAAAGGATCCTCATCAATATTTCCTTCCTCCCACAAAGCTGGAAATCAGAGCGTCCAGCGCAAAAATCTTTTGGCCTAAGGAAATTGCTCCAAACCCTGAAGAGCTGAGAAAATGCCTGGATTTGGAGGTGGGCTGTGCTGGTGGGCTGTCAACACAGCACCTTGCAGGAAAAAACACCTCCTTTCTACTGCCCACAGGCCTGTGTTAAATACATGGGTGTCTTCAGATCTACATTTTTTTAATATACTTCTCTTCCTAACATCTCTCTATCCTTATGTTTCCTCCACAAATACCTATGGAATGGATTTTCAATTCGGTCCAATTAGTGAAGACCCATGGTTACCCACTTTCTATTCCCCTAAATGATCTCTCTCTCTGTGAACCAAAATCGAGTTTTCCTGTAAGAATAGTTGGAGCGGAGGCACAGAACCGGCACGTCATTTTTGGGGAGTCTGCTGGGATGCTGCGAAAGATCCCTGAAAATCTGCAGCATCTCCATTAACGTAGCCAGGATTGGAGATGTTAGCAAATGGTGGGAAATGAAGGATCTGATTGGCATCAGTGAGGGTGCCAGTCCCTGAGAAACCAGTCTACAGAGAGTCAAAGCTGATTTTGGTGAAGGTGCTGCTTTGTTGGGTCAAAGGGGTGCTCCAGAATTCCCTATTTCAGAGCAGCAGCACAATGAAGATCATGGCAGCATCTGCTCTGCCTTTCCCAGGGCATGGGACCTGGCAGAGCTGCGTCTTGCATGGCTTACCAGCAGGTTTTGTCCCCTTCTCTCAGTTTCTTGACACTGCTGGCTTGTCTTGACTTTCTTCCCACTCACCTGAGCAAGAGTGCGGGCAAGTCTATGTTCTTTTTTCCAGGAGTAGCAGTACTCCACACACTGTGCCACAGTCTTACTTGGAATCTGTTGTGGAAAGAAAAAGAAGGAATGTGAAATGGCCATCCTGTAGTGTGGGTGGGAGAAGAAGTAGAGGATGGGGTAAACGAGGAAGTAAAAGCATGGAGTAAGTGGAGTAGGGCATAGAATGAAATAAATAGGGAGTAAAAGAGACATTCTGCCACATGGAAAGCCATGTCTTATGCTGTGTAATGCATAACACATGTGATGCACAGATCAACAGCAAATCCACCCAGCACCGTGTTTCTTTCCCTTCTAGTCTTCCTGGCACAATATGTTGAGGAAGCAGCAGCACAAGCATGCGACAAATGTGACAGAATAAACCTGTGTCTTCCAAAAGAGCTTGGAGGAAAGGGCTGGAGAGGCACAATCACTGCTTTTCATCCACAGGAAAAGGGATGCCCCATATCTTTATTATTCCTATATTTTTCATCTAGGAGAAGAGCGAGACTGAATTGCAGTATTTGGAACCAGAAATAAGCAACATTTCCCTCTTATGATCTGCCAGTGTAAAGAACGTCCTATGGCTTTACCTGCTTCTGGATGAGATGAAAATCCTTGCCATAGGTGTGAAAAGCCTTTTGGAAGGACTCCTTCTCCTCAGGTGTCCATCTGTCAGAGCCTGGCAAATAAAAGCAGCAGGTAAATTGATGCTTCTTGCCACTTGAGGTAGATCCCACTGGCCACCAAGAGGCAATTGGCGCTATCCATCATTCACCTGTGCACGTCTGCTCCCTCAGAAAGTAAGGAAGGCAAGAGCAGGCATTGCCCAGGGCAAAAAGCACGGGAAAGAAGTCAGGCTGAAGGACTGGATGCTGCTGCTTTCCCTGCCCCCAGAGAAGATGAGACCTTGTGCAGGTGTTGCCGTTGAAGCGTAAACGCCTGACATGGCAGCTAAGGGGAGGGCAGCATCTGTGAGTGAAGGAACAAGCTCTGCTTTGGTTACCTGTGTAATGATAATCAGCCAAGGGGTGGCCTTGAGGTGTTGGAGGCCCCCCTGAGAGCAACATCTGCAGAGCCTCCTGCAAGATCAAAGGGACACAGGCTTCAGCTACCCAACCACATGGAAAAGAGTCAAGAAACATAAACACTGCCTTTCATCTACTTTGCCTCTTCAAGCATTCCTTCCACTGGCCCTCTTATGGGTCAAACCTTGCGATTTGCTGCCAATCCCTCATTTCTGCTACCCAGTCCTTTAGTTGTGCTCCCCAAGAGTGGCATGTGGCTCACCAACTCCAGCATTTTGCTCCTCCTGCACCCAGAATTGTCTCAGCTTGCTGAGGCTTCTGTGAGTTTTCCCTCAATCCACCCCAAAATGTCTTGGAGAACCAAGATCTCCCCTGGAGACTTGCAAGGCAGCAGGCTGTGGGTCCTTGGGCCAGTGCCTCCAGGAGAGATGTTGTCCTTGCCAGAGCCATTTGGGCTGAGCCTTGTGTGAGAGTCCATGTGAGCCTCTCGTCTGTTTCTGCCCAACGACCCTCGCCTGAGGCCTGCGCTGGCCAGGGATGGGAGGAACGCCAAGTGACTGTGAAAAGCAGGTGATGCCTACCAGGACTGGTTTCTCATGACAACTAGTCACGGGGCGCTGACTCAACAAAGCTCCCACAGATGGAAGAACAATGGACTGGTCAGTATGGGCTGCCTGCGTATGTTCATGACAACAAAGATGGTTTGATGTGCCTTTAAGCATCTTGTTTCCACCTGTTCCTCAGTGTAACGATCTCCACATACAATAGTCCATAAATCTTCCCACCTTTTGGCCATAAGCCACTCGCTTTAGGAAAGGACTATAAAAGTGACTTTCTCAGAGGAGACCCCCGAGATCTTCCCAGATGGCAACAGACATCTATTGGCTGGCTCCACGAGGATTCGTCTGCCTGTCTTGGTAACTATAATCCCAACCCCCCTTTTCTCTCTCTCTCTGACCCCTATCGCATTTTGGTTGGCACTAAATAAAGTGCATTTCTGCAAATGTAAACAGGTTTTGTCCCCTGCTGTGTCTTTTGAGCTCTGAGGTCCATAAAAGAACCCGTCACAACTCGCGCTCGTGTTGGGTGGATCGTGACATTATTTGGCGTAGTCAGCAATTGGATTCCCAATACTGGAGGAGTTGGGTTTTTCTGTGCACTTTGTACCAGGGGAAGACCTGTGCCATTTCAGCTGCACCTAGCCTGTCAGTGCCGTAAGGACTGAACAGTGTTAGAAAGCAATGGAGGTGGTATTGGGTTCTTCTCGCAATCTGCACACAGACCCAGGTGGATAATCAACTCCATTTCAGTTATCGGAGAATTTTTTGAAAGGATCTCAACTGAGTAAAAGATGGGACTTGTGTTTTTTGTTGTTTGCTGCTTGGTGTAGTTGAGGAGACAACCATTGTGCAACTAAAGAGAACCTCCCAAGTGGTTTGGTATCCTCAGCCACCCAGGGAAGAGAGAGGGTTGTCCCCAGCAAAAGTCTGGGTGTTAAGTCTTGACCTCCCTGAAGTGGTTTTCCCCCTCCCACATAATCGTAACTCGCAAAATATTGTTATTTATAGAATTATATATTTATTATATTTTCATTATAAATATGTATTTACTTGTTGCATAGTTGTTGTATTTGACTACTTGGGATTGCGAAGAGACTAACTGTTTTTGTAATTAAGTTAGTACCTCCCAAGTAGTGTGTCTCTTCACCAGCTCCAGGGACAAGAAGGCACTCACAGTTTCAGCTGTGCTTTTTTTGTAACTTAAAGTGTGTCTCCCTGAGAGTAGTTTTAGCCCTTCGTAAAAATTTCTGAAAATTATAAAGCTGCATTTTACGCTTTACTAGCTAAGTATAATGCCAGACCCTCCCAAGGTGGGGAAGACTGGGCACACACTAATTCGTTTAATTTAGAAAATGTGATTGATTGGATACATTCTTTGCAACTTGAAACAAAATTCAAACTGAGCAAGAAAAATAAATCCACACTTGGCTCAGTTCTAGGTGCTCGTCTTTCAGCTGCTGTAGAATCTCGTTTTAAACGAGTGAGTGAGGAAAATGCAGTGATAGACTCCTTGCAAAACCTGGCAGAAGCTTTGCAAAAACTATTACAGGAGAAAACAAATCAGATAGAAACTCTGCAAAACCAAGTAGAGCAGGAAAGGAATCACAGCTATTTGCTACAACTATCACATGCCTCACAACAGCAGATACACCTAATGAAACAGAAGAAAAGGAAACATATCACTTAAAGCAGACATACCCACAGAGAGAACTAGTACACATACAAAATTGTGGGGAAAATTGCTGCTCTAAAATGGCACCTCTCGTTAAAACTGAATATAGACACCTGAACGACGAGGATTTTGACCCCCATATCACCTCCAAAGAAATACCATACACTGCTACTGAATTGGCCAAATTAAAGAAAGAATACTCATGCCTCCCACAAGAATCTGAGACCGAGTATGTATTTAGAGGTTCACTCACTGGAGGAGATCAAATTAAATTAAGTGAACAAGAGACCAGTGGGTACTGGGGGCCTGGAGTTTTCTTAACAACTGGAAACTCTCGTGTTCCATGGTCTCTGACACAGCGTGCAGCCTACTGGGCTGGGGGACTTAGCCCCTAGAAAGAGGTGATCCTCTAGCCATAACTGGCACCCCAGACCAACACTTAGAAAACATTCATAAATCTGCCTGTTTGCAAATGATACATGAACGAATACGAAACCCTAGCTATGAGTAACCAATGCAATTACCTGTAAAGCCTGAAATTATGACACCTTTAATTCGGGGTCTCCCTGAATCTCTGAAACCTACAGCAATCCTTCTTCAAAAAATAATAGCATCTATAACACCTGTAGACAGGCTTGATAGATTTCTTGCTCTAGTATGTATGCCCAGGAAGGAAATGATAACCAGGGTTAGAGGGGCCCTGCCTCTAGCCAGGGAGAGGCACAGGACAGCCAGGTCTTTTGGATGGAGTAGATCCAATGGCCTGGCACATCAGAGCTTTTAGTTGATCCTGGTGCACAGTGCACCCTAATGCCACTGGGACATGTGGGGGCTGAACCTGTTTCCATTGCTGGGGTGATGGGGGGATCACAGGAATTGACTCTGCTGGAGGCTGAAATGAGCCTGACTGGGAAGGGGTGGCAGAAACATCCCAGTGTGACTGGCCCAGAGTCTCCATGAATTCTGGGCATACTCTTCCTCTGGAAGGGCTATTACAAAGACCTAAAGGGACTCAGGTGGGCTTTTGGAAAAACTTCTGTAGAGGCAGAGGGCATTGAGAAATTAAACACCTTGCCTGGACTATCAGAAAACCCATCTACAGGAGGTTCCTGAAGGTGAAAATGCAACAAGTACCAACTGCCACCTCAACAGCACACATCCAGCAGTGTCAGATGAATCAAGATATCATTATCCCCACCCATAAAATTTTGGCTAGAAAGTCAAAAGGTGCTCAGTAAAACCCACTCACCCTTCAACAGCCCCAGTTTCCCTGTGGGCAAATCTGTCAGACAATAGAAATTGACTGTAGGCTATTGTGCCTTGAATGAAGTGACTCCACTGTGGGAGCTAAGACAGAGTACTGTGGATTTAATCAGCATAAGCAGCTTGATAACCAAGATGCCTTGGCAAGAGCAAACAGAGCTTTGAAGACTCCATGAAGATTGGATCAAGACTGGAGACAGGAAAGAAGAATGAATCAAGTAGAAGTATTGGAAAATGTGTAAGCTTGTCTATATGATGTTTAACCCAACCAATGTAGTAAAAAATGACCAGCTTTCCTAAAAATGGTATATAAGCACGTGTAGCTGTGAGTAAATTTGGATTCTGATCAGCAGTCAGTAGACCCCCTCTCTCTCCCAGTTGTTGATTCTCCAGTGCTGAGCGCTGCCGTGCTGGACACGCTGGATCTCCAGGAGGAGCTGGAGCCCAAGGCAGCAAAGTGGCACCATTGACATTGCCAATGCATTTTTCTCCATTCCTTTGGCAGCAGAGTGCAGGCCTCAGTTTGCTTTCACCTGGGGGGACGTGCAGTACACCAGGAACCAACTGCCCCAGGGGTGGAAACACAGCCCCACCATCTGCCACGGACTGATCCAGGCTGCACTGGAAAAGGGTAAAGCTCCAAAACATCTGCAATCATCAATAACATCATTGTGTGGAGGAACAGGGCAATAAAAGTATTTGAGAAAGGAGAGAGGATCATCCAGATTCTGCTGGAAGGAGGTTTCACCATGGAGAAGAGCAAAGTCAAGGGACCTGCCTGAGAGATCCAGTTCCTGGGAGTGGCAAGATGGACAGAGCCAGATCCCCACTGAAATGATCCATGAGATCATCACAGTGTCTCCACCAAGCAGCAAGAAAGAAACACAAGCTTTCCTAGGGGCCTTAGGTTTTTAGAGAATGCATTCCTGAGTGCAGCCACATTGTGAGCCCTCTCTACCTGCTCACCCTAAGAAGAACAATTCCAGCTGTGGCCCTGAACAGCAACAAACCTTCACCCAGACCAAGCAGAAAATCGCTCATGCAGTGCCCTTGGCCCAGTCAGGACAGGACCAGAGGTGAGGAATGTGCTTTACTCTGCAGCCAAGAACAATGGCTTGTCCTGGAGCCTTTAGCAGAAGGTGCCTGGGGAGACTCGAGGCTGAACACTAGACCTCTAGAGTCAAAGTTACAGAAACTCTAAAGCCAACTACACTCTGGAAAAAAAGCCCAAAAAACAACAAGAAGAAAAACAAACCAACAAAATCTTACCTGCCGTTAATAAGAAAGTTCAAGCCACCTCAGAAGAAATTATCACAAAAGCACAACTCCTCCTGGCACCCTGACTACCAGTGCTGGAGTGGATGTTTATAGAAAAGGCTCCTCTACCCACCACGCCACCCACACCACATGGAGCCCATGGATTGCTCTCATCACACAGCATGGCCAGATTAGAAACACAAATCACCCTGAAATTTTAAAAACACTTAAAACCGGCCACAAGATAAAAACTTTAGTCTCACTAACAAAAAGGAGCAGAAACAAGTAACCCAGGCTAAAAAGCTCCACCATACAACCAACTACCAGCACAAGAAACACGCTGTGCTCTTGTCACTGACAGTTTCTGTCTCATGGTTGAGATGAACCAGAAGTGGAAAGTGGCTGCAAGGAGCCCCACACGACGAGTCACACAAGCTACTGAAGGAGAAGGTGAATCAAGTGCACTTGCTGAACTCAAAGCCATTCAGCTGGCCCTGGACACTGCTGAAAGAGAGAACTGGCAAAAGCTCTACCCTTATACTGAATCATAAATAATAACCCATGGTATGTGGAGTTAGCTAGAGAGGTAAAAAAAGGCCAGCTAGCAACATAAAGGAAAACCAATTGAGGCTGCTGATGAGTGCAAAAACATTGCCACTCAGACAAACTCTCTGTAAAAATCCATCATTTAGATGGCCACGTCCCCAAAAGTCAGGCTAATAAAGAACACTAAAACAAGGAGCAAGTAGATCAAGCTGCAAAAATAGAGATGTCACCAATAAATTTAAATTAGCAACATAAGGCAGAGTTGTTCCTAGCTCAGTAGGCCCATAGTGTCTCAAGCCATCAAGGCAAAAATGCCACCTATAAGTAGGCACAAAACTGAAAATCACATTTAACTATAAATTGCATTTCTCAAGTTATCCACAACTGCAAGACATGTGCTAAAATCAAGCAAGCCAAACAGATAAAGCCTGTCTAATATGGGGGACAAATATAAGTATAAAGAAGCCCAGCAAATGAACTACATCACACTGCCTCAAACCCCCCAAGGCAAGTGCTACGTGATCACAATTGTAGAAGCCACCACTAGATCATTAGAAACCTACACTGTACCTCACACTACTACTCAAAACACCTTCTGAAGCCCAAAAAAGCAAGTCCTATAAAGACACAGCACCCCTGAGAGAATCGTCAGACAACAGGACCCATTTCAAGAACAGCCTTAGAAACACCTCAGCCAAAAACCAGGATATGGAATAAATAGATCATATCCCTTATCACACACCAGCTGCCAGGAAAGTTGAACTGTACAACAGACTACTTCAAATTACCCTAAAGGCACTTGGCAGGGAAACATCCAAAAATTGAGAAATGAACTTAGCAAAAGCCACCTAAATAGCCAACACCTGAGAGTCCATCACTCAAGCAAGTCCTGCCCAGTCTGAAGCCTTGCACACAGTGGATGGGGATAAAGTTTCTGTAGTGCACATAAAAGGTATTTTAAGACTGTTTAGATTAGGCCCACCTCAAGCAAAGGCAAACCAATCTGTACAATTGTTTTTTGCTCAAATCCTAGTTACACTTAGTTGGTAATGCAGAAAGATAAAGAAACCCATTGAGTACCACAGAAAAACCTAATCTTAAGTGAGAACTGTGTGTAAAGTTTCACTGTGGATAAAAATATATAGCAGAGTTGAAAGAAGGTATTAATTCAGGTAGGATGCAGATGGTAATAGAATAAGGAGTAGATCATGTCTGAAGTTGCAATGCAAGATGCAAGCAGAAGTATACATTCTATCACCATCTGCTGAAACCAGGTGGAGCAGGGCTCCTTATCTCTTCCATGACCCATCCTCAGATCTCCTTCCCACAAGGAGTTATACCTTATGGGAGATGCCCCACCCAAGGAGAAAAGCCAAGGATTTCCTACCTAAATAAAATCTGAAATTTGAAACATCAGAGCAGCCTTTCCCACTAAATTCCCAGAAGAAGACCAGGCCTATCTTCATCACCACTAGATGTTAAAAAAGTAACTACATCCTTCTCCAAAATCATTGCTTCAACAAAACCACATCTGTCACTCCAAGAAAACTACAGGTACCATTATTCAGACTGTAACCAACACCCTGAGCAACAGGGTTACAGGCTGCATTCTGACCTTGCCAGTGTTTTGGTCTTTATATTACTAGACTTTTATTTTCATTTTCTCAGTGAAAAACTGCTATTCTAAATCCCATATCTTTGCCTGAGAGCTCCTCAATTTCCAAGTCATATTAATTTAGAGGGAGGGAGTTTACATTTTTTGTTTCAAGAGAAGCTCCAGAGCTCCTCAGCAGACACCTGTCTGTCAAACCAAGACAGTTCCCTGCTGCAGCTCCATCCCCATGGCAGGATCCGCGCTGGATGATCCCCAGGGACCCCCGGTGGGCAGAGCCCCCCTGAGCCCTGGTGCTGCTGATCCGTGTTGGGAAGACACCTGGCTGGGGGCTGCACACCCTCCCCGTGGCCTGGATTTTCTCTGCATTTCTCTTTGTCCTTCCCAAACACCCAAAACCAGAGTAAAAATAGAGATGTTAAATAACGACCTGCTTGGGAACACGGGGGGATCTTCCAGGGGATGCGGGGGACGCTCGGATCCAGGGATTTGAGGGGTCCTGGGAGGGACCTGGGGGTTGCTCAGGGCGTTGGGCACCCCAGTTCCAGCGGCTCTGGCTGCGCTGGGAGACCGCTGGGAGAGGAGGAGGAGGAGGAAGAGGAGGAGGGGGAAGAGGAGGAGGGGGAAGAGACGGAAGAGAAGCAGCGGGAGGAAGAGGAGGGACACAGGAGGAGCGGCAGGAAAAGGAGGAGCGATTTTGGAACCACGCGCTTCTCCCGCCCACACGGACCGCAGCGTCCCCCGGGAGCGGCAAAATCGCCCCCCCAAGAACCCGCAGGTGAGCGGGGAGGGGGAGCTCGCCCCAAATCCATCATGGGGGGCTCCGGGAGGGTTTTATTTTGCGGTTCAGGGGATGTTTTGATTTGCAGGAGCCCAAAGCCGAGCCCCGGAGCGGGGAGAGCTCAGAGGGGCGATCCCGGATCCGGAGGACCCCCGGCAGCCTGGAGGGGTGCGGGAGGTTGGTGCTGAGCGGGCTCCGGGCCCCCGAGGCTGAAAGGGGCGCTGACTGCTCCAGCTGCCCTTGGGCAGCGCCACCATCAAACCCAACGCGCTCAGCCCTTGTTTTCCCCCCCAAACCAGGATTTCCCAAACCTTTGGTTGCATTGAGGAGGAGAAGGCCATGAGAACCAGGTCGATGGTGCAGGAGCTGCAGGCAGGTGAGGAGGAAGTCAGTGCCCCTTTCCCCCTGTGTCCTGCTCCATCTCCCAGCCCAGCACGGCCCCGGCTGCAGCGCAGCCCTGGGGGGATCTCCTTGCCCTTGCCTCTGGCACGGAGGCAAATCCCATCCTGTCCTTGTCCTTCCTCCCCCAGACAAGGAGCTGAGCACGGACAGCAGGGAGGACAAATCCCCGCGGCACAGCCTCGGGCAAGAGACCGTTTGCAGCGGCTCCACGGCGCAGGAATGCAACAGGGAGGAAAAGCCCCGCAGATCCCGCAGCAGGAGGGGCTGCAAACGCACAGCCCGGGGATCCCAGCAGGAAAGAGCCAGCCCGGGCTGGGGAGGCGGCCGGAGCTGGGGCTGCGTGAGCAGCTTCACCGTGGGGAGAAGCCCCAGAAGTGCTCGGAATGTGGGAAGGGCTTCAGGAGGAGATCGAACCTGATCAGACACCAGAGAATCCACACGGGGGAACGGCCCTATGAGTGTGGGGAGTGTGGGAAGAGATTCAGAGTGAGCTCACACCTGACTGAGCACCAGAGGATCCACACGGGGGAGAGGCCTCACGAGTGTGATAAATGCAGGAAGAGGTTTGAGACCAGCTCCAATCTTCTCAAGCACTCTCGCATACACAGGGATGAGAGGCCCTTCTGCTGCCCTGACTGCAGGAAGAGTTTCAAGTGCAACTCACATCTCATGATCCTCCGGCTCATCCACATGGGGGAGAGGCCCTATGACTGTGATAAATGCAGGAAGAGGTTTCGGGGAAGCAGCAGTCTTGTCCTGCACTATTGTACTCACTGGGATGAGAGACCTTATGAGTGTCATGACTGCGGAAAGGGCTTCAAGCACAACTCCACCCTCACTGTCCACCGGCGCATCCACACTGGGGAGAGACCCTACAAGTGTCCTGTGTGTGGGAAGAGCTTCTCACAGAGCTCTCACTTGACCAGACACCAACGTAGTCTCCACTGAGGGAAGCCCTGCAAGTGCCCTGAGTGTGGGAAGAGCTTCGTGCGTTGCTGCAGCTCCATCCCCATGGCAGGATCCGTGCTCGATGATCCCCAGTGAATCCCGGTGGGCAGAGCCCCCCTGAGCCCTGGTGCTGCTGATCCATGTTGGGAAGACACCTGGCTGGGGGCTCCACATCCTCTTGGCTCCCCATGCCCTGAATTTTCTTTGCATTTCTCCCTGTCGTCCCAAAACACCCAGAACTGGGGTAAAAGAACATGTTTGGGGACATGGGGGTATCTTCCAGGGGATGTGGGGAACGCTGCGTTCCAGGGATTTAAAGAGTCCTTGGGGCTTGCTCAGGACATTGGGCACCCCAGGCCCAGCAGCTCCAGCTGCACTGGGAGACCCTGGCTGAGGTTCTTGCACAACTGATCAACGACCCACTGCCCTGACACTGTCCCCATGTCCCCCTGTCCCAGCTCCTGCTGTCCCCTGTCCAGGATCCCCCTCTCCACCCTTCAGTCCCCTTGCCCCTGGCTCATTCCTATCTCACCCCACTGTCACTCCTGTCCTGCTCCAATCTCAGTCTAAATCCCATTCCTGGTTTCATTCCCTGTCCATGTCTTGTATTCTCTGCCTGGTTGCCGTTCACATATTCCCAGTCCAATATTCCATGTGCTTTTTCCCTTTTTGTATTCCCAGTCCTACTCCCATTCCCATATTTCCATTTCTATATTTCCAGTCCCCTTCCCATATTCCCATTGCCAATCCTGTTCCTGTATTCCCATTTCCATTCCTTGTCCTATGTTGTTAATCCCCTTCCCATATCATCTCCCCAGTTTCTATTTCCATATTCCCGGTTCCTGTTTTCGCTCCCGTTTCCATGTCCCTGTCCCCATTCCCAGTTCCATTCCCAGTGCCTGTCCCCATTCCCGGTTGTTGGAATGTGTAATACAGAAGTCTCTTTGAGTCCCTCTGAGAGAGAACAGAATAGAAGAATTAAATTCAAAACATTTTCAGAAATGAACTATATTAAGCCACACCAACATGACATAGATCTCTAAGGTTTAAAGAAGTAGAAATATTAAGTTACATAGATATGATGTAGAAATATAAATCATAGTGTGAAATAGGTAGAAATATGTTTTAAATGTCCTAAGAAGTAAAAGCAGTAGAATCTCATGTAAAAAATACAAAGCTGCATTGAAAGCTTAAAAGCACAGTTCTCGACAGAATAAAAATAGAATAAATTTTTTTTTATATTCTTCCCATTAAACAGATAGACCACGTGCACAACTTAGACGTAAATGTTCGTATTAGAAAACCAGAATTCTAATAGGTTTAGGAGAAATGCTTCAGGTTTCTAGTTTTGGCTCACTGGGTAATTTGTCAATAAAAATCCGTGTATTGGAGCCAGAGCTCGCTCTTGCTCCTCTCTCGTTGCTCTCTCTTCCTCCACAACCATCATCATCACCACTACCAGCATGTGAGAGAAGAAGAGCAAGAATATGAAAAGAACAGAAGAAGAAAGGCCAGGGAGCATCTGCCTCTGGAGACTCTGCACCAGCCTCAGCTTCAGCCTCTTGCAGCAGAGAGCTGCTCCTGCTTCCATCGGGACTTTATGGCAGAGAGATTGAACAGGGACTGGAGAGCCTTGGGCTCTTTGCCTTTGGAGCCTGACGTGCCTTGACAAGAAACAACTTTACAGCAGCCAGCAGCTGCTCTGCTCTGGGAAGATCTAAAGCCACAACCAATCCCCACAGCCGGTGCCAGTCCCGGTGCCGTTCCTGAGGGCGCCTCTGCCACGGGGGCCTGAGGGCTCCACAGCTCGGGCTGCCTGTGCCACACGAACCCTTCAGCCCTGCTGCTGCCCTTGGCCAGCTGCAGAGAGCACAAGGCTTTGGGCATTGCTCACAGCCCCCAGCTGGGCACAGCAGCCCATCCTGCCAGCAGCCCTGGGCTCAGAGCCCTCCCTCCTGCTGGGGCCGGGCAGGGGCCATGGGCCTGCCCCAGGCTCCTGTTCTTGCCACTGGGAGTGACTGGGAATTACTGCAAGCATGCTGAGGGACACTGGGATCATACTGGATCATACTGGCAGCAACTGGAACTGCACTGAGCGTGACTGAGAGTGGCTGTGAGCAACTGGGATCAGGCTGGAACAAACTCAGGGCAATTGGCAGTGACTGGGAACATGCTGGCAGCAACTGGGATATACTGGGGAAGACTGACACTATAGTGGGGGTAAATGGGAGCAACTGTAACCACATTGGATAATAATGGGAGCAGCTATGCCTGTGCCAGGGCCATACTGGGATCCTACTGGAACTGCCTGGCATCATACTGGAATCAGACTGGGAGTGACTGGAAAATTGCTGGCTGTGACTGGAGCCATGCTGTAGGTGACTGGGAGCAACTGGACCCACACTGGGAGTGACAGGGAATCACTCTGGGCATGAATGGAATAACACTGGGAGTATCTGGGAATCACTGGGATCATACTGGAGTGACTGGGATTGTAGCAGAAGTGTCTGAGATCCTCCTGGAAGTGACTGGGACCATACTGGGACTGACTGGAGCCATACTGGGATCATTCTGGGAGCCACTGGATTACAATGGTGTGAATGGAACCTGACTGGGGGTTACTGGGAGCTCCTGAGCTCATGTTGGGAGGCAAACATGGACACATTGGGAGCAGCTGGGATCAACTGGAAGGTACTGGAAATAGGGTGAGGGAACTGAGACCACAAGTGGGATCATACTGGGAGTAAGTAGAACTATACTTTGGGCAACTGACAGAAATGGGTCATACTGGAGGCAACTGGAAGTAACTGGGAAAGACTGGGATCATTCGGAGGTAACTAGAAGCATGCTGAGCAACTGGTATATACTGGGAGTGTCTGTAACCATACTGGGGGGGACTGCACACTGAGAACAGCTGGGATCATGCTGGGGACAACTGGGAGTGAGGGGGACCATGCTGAGGGGGACTGGCAGTATTCTAGGGACAACTGGGATCATACTGGAAGGAACTGGGAACAACTGGAACTATTCTGGGAGACTCAGATCATACTGGGATCACACTGAGAGTTACTGAAATCATACTGGGATCACACTGAGAGTTACTGAAATCATACTGGGATGGACAGTGGGCAGCTGGAATCATGCTGAAAGGAACTGGGAGGAAATGTGACTGGGATCCAGTGGGAGAGACAGGGAGTCACAGGGATCATACTGGAGGCTGCTGGGGTCATGTTGGCCTTGACAGGGAGCAGCTGGGATCCCACTGGGGGCCACTGGCATCATACTGGTAGTGACTGCGACTGTACTAGTGACAACTGGGAGAACTAGGAACACACTGGACAAAAGCTGGAGGAACTGGCAGCAACTGGGACCCTGCTGGGGCCAAAGTGTGTCACAATAGGGAGTGACTGGGTTCATACTGGGAGCAACAGGGATCCCGCAGACACCGAGGGGAAGTGACCAGGATCATACTGGGAGTGACCGGGCTCGTACTGGGAGCAGCCATTCCCGGCACCGGGACCCCCAAACCCCTTTGTGGCCATCGCGCCCCTCCAGCCCCAGGACCCCCACCGGGGTCCTGGCAATCCCAGGGGTCCCTCCCCCCCTCTCAGGGTCCTGCTTTGGGGTTCTGGGGCTCTCCTCTCTCTGGGGTCCCACTCAGGGAAGCCGCGGCTCTCCCGGGGCTCCCCCAAACCGGTGTCCCCCCGCCGATGCCGCCGGCCCCGCGCGGTCCCCACGGGCCCCGGCAGAGCTCGCAGGGCCCGGCCTGGGAAGCCCAACCCCCACCACGGGGGGACCTGCATCCCCCCACCCCTTGCACTATGAGCACTCTGGGACCAGCACCGGCACCAGAACCAGCACTGGGACCAGAACCACTCCGAGACTGTGACTGAGACCAAGACTGAAAACAGAACCAGCACCGAGACTAGTATCCATATAGGACTGAGACTGAGACCAAGACCAGCACTGCTCTGGGATTGAGATCAACACCAGGATCAGATTCAGCACCAGGAGCGCTCCAGGATTGCTCCAAGACTGGGACCGACACCGGGAGCGCTCTGGGACCTCCGCATTCACTCCAGGGAGTTTTGGCTGCGCTCCCGAACGGGACTGGGAGGGACCCCTGGGTGGGGCGGGGCCCCATCGGTTCACATCGTCCTGGTGCAGCCAGAACAGTCTATATGGTCCCAGTTTGTACAATCCCGGTCCATTTGGTCCCAGTTTGTACAATCCCAGTCCGTGTGTTCCCAGTTAGTACAATCCCAGTCCGTGTGTTCCCAGTTTGTACAATCCCAATCTGGTCCCAGTCTGTGCAGCCCCAGTCAGGAGGATCCCAGTCCATGTGATCCCAGCCCCCATCATCCCAGTCTGGATGGTCCTGCATGGATCACACTGCCAGGGTTTGGAATTCCAGTTCCCAGCCAGGAAATGTTGTTCCTGCCTGTATTGGTTTTGGTTGTCCAATTTGAGATTTCCCAACCAAGGCACCTATTTATATCACGGCTTTAACACCTCGATCTTGTTCCCAATCCCTATCTCATTCCTGTTCCCCTTCCCAAACTTTTTTCCATTCCCAATCCTGTTCCCAGTCCCTAACTCGTTCCTGTTCCTGATCCCATTCTCAATCTTCTTACTGTTCCCCTTTCCATTCCCAGTCCTGTTCCTGATCCCGATCCCGTTCCTATTCCCATTCCAATCCTGATCCCTATCTTGTTCCCATTCCCGATCTTCATCCCATTCCTGTTCCCATTCTCAATCCCAATCCCATTCCCATTCCCAATTCTATTCCCGTTCCTATTCCCGATCTCATTCCCATTTCTGACCCCAACCCATTTGCAATCTCGATCCCTTTCCCAATCCTGATTCCGTTCCCATTCCCAAACTCGATTGCATTCCCAATCGCTATTTCATTCCCATTCCCAATCCCGTTCCCATTCCCAATCCTGATCCTCTTCCCATTCCTGTTCCCGTTCCCTGTCTCGCCGATGTTTCCAGGGAATCGTTTTGATCTCAACCTTCACCCCAAACTGAGGGGGTCAAAACCCCCCAATCCCCAAAGTTGGGGTTTGAAGTATTTGGGCTGTCCAGCCCCCCTGATCGCCAAATTCTGAGGTGAAAAACCCCCCAAACCCAAACCCTGAGGTGTCAAACCCACCCAGATCACAAATTTTAGGATCACCTCAGCCCCCAACTGCTAACTCTGGGGTTAAATCCTCCAAATCCCCAAAATTTGGTGTCAAACCTCCCCAAACCCCAAATCCTGAGGTGTAAAACACCCTAGGCCTCAAGTTTTAGGATCAAACCCCCCCCAGACCCCAAACTTTGGGGTGTCCAATTCCCCAATTCCTAACCTCTGGGGTTTGAAATATCTGGGGTGTCCAACCCCTCTGATCCCAAAATTTGGGTTAAATGCCCCTGATCCCCAAATTCTGGGGTCAAATCCTCTGATCCCAAACCCTGGGGTGTCAACCCCCCCAAACTTTAGGATCAGACCTCTCCCTTCCCCAAGTTTTGGGGTCAAACCCACCAGACCCAAAACTCCCCCCCAAACCACTCCAGCCCTGAGGGCACAGCTGGGTTCATTTAGGGTTGATTTAAGGTTGATTTGGGATTCATTTGTGGTGGGGGCAGCTCCTGGTGCAATGTCTGCAGAGACCCTGGGTATGATGCTGGGAAAAACCCCAAAAACCCCCCCAAAAAACCCCAAAACCCCAAAAACCCCCAAAACACCTGGGGAAACGTGAAAAGGGGATTTGGGGTAGGAAAAGGAGGTTTTGGGATGGAAAAGGAGATTTAGATGGAGGAGAGGGGGATCTGGGGTGGGCATTGAGGATTTTGGGTAGGAAAAGGGATTTGGTGTAGACAGGAAAAGACCTTGGGTGGAAGAAGGGGATTTCGGGTGGGAAAAGGAGATTTTGAGGTGGGAAAAGGGATTTGGGATGCACAAAAGATTTGGGCTGTGCAAAGGCAAATTTGGGGTCTTAAAAGGACTTTTGGGGTATACAAAGAAGAATTTTGGGGCTAAAAAATGGGGATTTGGGATAAAAAAAGAATTTGGAAAAAAAAAAGGAAGATCTAGAATGAAAGAAAAGGAAGATTTGGGGTAAAAAGGGGAGGATTTGGGGAAAAAATAGAGGATTTGGGCTGAGCTGAACTTACCCGGGGTAGTGGGGGCAGGTGGAAGTTTTGGACAGGGTTAAGACCATTTTTGGGGCAGTTCTGGGGGATTTTGGAGTACTTGCATGGGATTTGAGGTCAGTTCAATGTGGACAGTTTTCTGGGATTTTTTGTGTTTTGGGCTGGTTTTGAGCAATTCTGGGATTTTGGGGGCAGCATTCAGAGATTTTGGGAGGGGGGGTTGGAGAGATTTTAGGGTGTTTCTATAGCATTTAGCAGTGGTTTGGAGGGATTTTAAGGATGGTTTGGAGGGATTTTAGGGGCTTTCTATGGGATTTTGTGGTGTTTCTATAGGATTTTGGGGCAGCCTGAAGGGATTTGGGGCATTTCTGGGCAGTTTTGTGGTATTGAGTGGTGGTTTTGAGGCATTTCTCTGGGATTTTGGGGTGTTTTGGGGCAGTTTTGGGGTATTCAGGGGTGGTTTTGTGGTATTTCTCTGGGATTTTTGGGCGTTGCTCTGGGATTTGGGGTGTTTTGGGACAGTTTTCAGGTATTCCAGGCAGGTTTTTTTCAGGTTTGGGGTCACTTTTTGGTGAAGGAGATCTTTGTGGGTTGCTCTGGGTGATCTTGGAGCCCTGCAGGGCCCCACGGGCGGCGCCACCTTCACCTCGGTGTTGAACTGCACCAAGGGGATGTTGTGGCGCCCGGGCACAGGCACAGCTCCTTGAACCCGGGAACCTGGCACGGGGAACGGGGTCAGGGACAGCCCAAGAAACCGGGAATGGGACCCCAAAACACCTGGGAATGCTCCCCAAAACACCTGGGAATGGTACCTCAAAAATTTAGAAATGCTCCCCAAAATTCCCTCAGCAACCCTAGCAATATTGCCCCAAAACCCAGGAATGGTCCCCAGAAAATCCAGGAATGGTCCCCAAAAATCCAGAAATGATCCCACAAAAATTCCAGAATTTTCCCTCAATAATTCAGAAATATTCCTCAAAAATTCACAAACATTTCTCCCAAAAACACAGGAATTTTCCCCCAAAACACCTGGGAATGGTCCCCCAAAACACTTGGAAATGGTACCTCAAAAATTCAGGCATGGTACTCTTATGTGATTCGTGCTAATTAAATTGGAACTATATTAGCAAAATTGTTGCTTTATAATCAATAGAAAAATTATATTTAATTGTTATAAAGCAGAAAGCATAAAGGAAATGGTTAAACAAAGCAGATGGAATCATCCTCCAATTGTTTGGTAGGAATGAGGATAGTAAGGATATAGGTCTAAGAACAGCAACTAGAAATAAAACTTTTGACCTTAAATTGAGCCAAATTGGGACCATTCCAGGCACTGGACACTGGACTAAGGCCTGTTGTGGGAACATATATTTAATTATATAACCCTGATCTCAGTGCACCTGCACTCCCTGCGAGGTCACACAGAGAACACTGAGGAAGACCCAGAGCCTTCATCGGAAACAAGACCTCAAAAGGAGGAGAGACCCCGACCACTGGTGACACATGGCAACACAACACAGGGACATGGATTTTGGGAATAGAAGCGAGGAGGAGCTTTCCAGAAGCTTCTGTATTAATATGTATTAGTAACAGTATGTAAGTGAGATTTTTAGCTCAATTGGTTTGGTACGATGTGAGAGGAAGGGCCCTGCCCATACCCCCGGTCAGTTTTGCTTCTGCTTTATTCGAATAAAACCTCAATTATACTAAATTACTCACTGCCAGATTTTGTATATACTTAAATCTATGTAACTAATATATTTTGATTGTATTCATTTATATACAATTGCTGTTATTAATAAATTGCTGCTAAACTTAACCTTGTTGTTTTGAATAATTGGACAAAATCGAACATATCTATTTACAGCCTTTTCTGAGTCTCTGAGAGGTTTTTGGGCAGTCATGGCCTCCAATTCTCACCTTCAAGGAGTCCATGAGAAGCCTGTGTTGGAGATGGACCTCAGTGGGACCCATTAATGCTTTGAGACACTTTGGGTTTTTCTTCTGACTGGGGCTCCTGGAAAGGTTTGTGCAATCTCTTCTCAGGCCCTGAGGTTCAAGGGCTCAGCACCAAATGCACCACGGGGCTCACTGGGATCAAGTAAGTCCTGACAAACCATGGCTCTGCTTTTCTTTCCCTCTGGTCCAGCGCAGTTGATTAGAAAAGTTTTTTTCTAGAGCTATGGAGAAATATTTTAAAGAGCTTCTTAGAAATAAGTGTTCCTATTTTAAAGAGTGTCTTTTCTTACTGTTTCTCTTCAGAGCAGAGTTGATTGCAGCGTTCTGTGATTGGTATTGACCCAGGTTTTCTCTTCAGGAGATCTAGCCTGCTCAGAGAAGCTCTACCTTGAGGTCTGATCCAGTGTGGACAACCTTGCTCCACATTGCCCAACCCCATCCTGTCTGTCCTCAATCACCTGAGATCTGCTTTGGTTGGAGATCTGGCAGCATTCAGGGAAACAGGGGTTTTCTTCCTTTTCTCTTTCTGAAGAGACTGTGCCAAGGAGGTTTCTCTTTCCAAGGCAGAGCCATGCAAGATCTGTTTTAGGCCTTTGGACTCCTTGGTTCCACAAGGCCCTGTTGTGTCACCATGGACTCTGGGTTCTGTGAGGCTCTGTAGTGTCACAATGGATGTTTGGTTCCATTGAGCCCCACAGGATCACAGTGATCTTCTTTCTCCTGTGGCAACCAGCAGCAAACCCCACTGGCAGAGCCACATGCCTGGGAAGAAGGACAATGGGGGACATTTGGAGTGATGGTTTTTGTCTTCCTACGTCACAGTGCTGTGGGGTGGGGCCCTGCTGTCCTGGAGATGGCTGAACAGCAGCCTGCCCATGGAAGGGGGAAGAGACAACAACCTCTGTGCATGGAACTACAACAGCAGAGAGGTCAGGCCAAAGGCTGTCTTTAAAAGTTTGTTAGCAGCAGAGGAAACATCAATGTGAGAGGAAAGATGTGTGCTAATGTCTTTACAAATCACTTCATGGGTGAAGGGATGGCTGTTAGGGTCTCTGAATGGGTTGTAAAGTTTCTACTAGCTTTGGGCAGCAGGTTTGTTACTGGGCCCACACAGCTTGGCTCCTGAACCAGACAAGAGTCTGCACAAGGCTGAACTTCTGAACTTTGGGGGGAAATGCCAGATTCAAGGGGGAATATGGGGTACACGGGTTGGGAAGGCTGTATCTTCCGAGTACCTTGGCCAACGGGGAAGGAAGAGGCAAAGTGTGGCCAGGAGTTAAGGATAAAAGGAGGCTGCACTCTCTGAAGCCTCGAGAGAGAAAAATCTGTGGGTGTGTGCCCTGTAAAGAAGCCACCTCCTAGGACAGTGGCTGCCTTTTGTGCACCAAATGTTTCCTCTCAACTGACATCAGGAAACTGGGATGGTGAGTTTTGTTTCCCATGGAAAAGAGCCATCGTTGATATCCAGGGGCCTCTAACTGGGACTGGGCTTCCACCTGCTAAAATTTCATAGGGTGCAGGATTTCTCCCAGACCAAAGCTGCCACCACCGAGAAGCCTGGGTGCTGTTGGAGTGCCAAAAGCCTCCTCTTAACTGGCATCAGGAAACTGGGATGGTTAGATTTGTTTCACATGGAAAAGAGCCATCAGGGTCCCATAGCTGGGACTGGGCTACCGCCCTCTCAAAGTCCATATGGTGCAGGATTTCTCCCAGAGCAAAGCTGCCATATCCTTGGACCATGGCTGCCATTGGACTGTCAAATGCCTTCTCCTAAGTGATATCTGGAAACTGGCATGGTGAGATTACTGTCCTGTGGAAAATAGCCACCATTCCTATTCAGGGGCCTTAGCCAGGAGTGGGTTTCTGCCAGCTAAAATTCCATACGGCACAAGATTTCTGCCAGACCAAAGCTGCCACCACCGAGAAGCCCGGCTGCCTTTGTTGTGCCAAACGCCTCCTCCTAACTGACATCTGGAAACGGGGATGCTGATTTTGTTTCCTGTGGATAAGATCAACTGTTCATGTGCAGAGAACACAGGCCAGCCCTGCGCTCCCCAGGCAGGGAAAGCCCCGGGATGCCCCAGAGGATGGAGCACGGCCGCTGCGGGGTGTCTGCCCGGCCCCTCTGCCATCCTGTCCCTGGCCACGTCCACAGTGGGTGGCATGGGGCCAAGCTGGCAGCAGCCATCAGCCTTGAGGCAAGACCTTGAAGTTCACAGTGTTGTGGAACTGAAGCTTCAGCACAGAGACCTTTCCAACCTGATCTGCCCTCGTTCCTCTGAGTCTCTGCACAGAACACGGCGTGGAACAGAATGGCAGGAGGGGCCTGTGTGTCCCAGGGCTCTGGATTTGCACTGCTTGAGCTCCACAGAGATGCAGGCAAAGTGAAGAAGCCAAACTTTATTGATGGAAAGCAAAGCAAAGGGATGAGCTAAGGGGAACAAAAGGGATGGGCACAGTCTGAGGACTGGAGGGAGGGAGCAGGACTGCTGGGAAAGGATCGAGAGTGGCCTGGCAAGCTCTTTCTCCAGCTCCCTCTTTGCTCTTGGTGGAGGTAGAACATTCCACAGGAAAGCAACTGGTGCCACAAGGAGTGGGCGGCATCAGGCAGCTCTGGGGGGAACCCTCAGGACTGCTGCATCCTGAGGGAACACCATTGGCCTTGACCTGTAGGCACCTGCAAAAGCTTCAAATCAGCTGCCTCAGCTTCCAGGACCTCTCTTGGCCACATCCTGATGTGTGTGCAGGACAACTGCGAGGCACTGCTGGGACCCTGTGGGACAGGGGCAGCTGTCTCGTGTGCACGTAGCACCCCGTCACGGAGCTGGGCTCATCCCAAAACCACATCAACCATCTGGTGTCAGCAGGGAGGAGCAAGGAGCACTGGGCTGGCTCCTCGCAGGGTGTCTCAGCTGGGCTTGCTCCACAACACGCCCCCGTTTGAAGGGCTGCTAATGCCCAGCTGCCAGAAATGCCGTCCTTGTTCTCTCCAAGGTGCACAGGAAGAGCCAATGAGCAGGATGCCTTGGGAGGCAAATCCTCCAAGCCTTTGCTGAGGCCAGGGACACAGCAAGATCAGCCAAGACTCTCCACGTTGCCTGGCCCACACAGCCCAGCTCGGTGCTGGCCCTGGCCCACAGCAGCTTTCACCAAGCGAGAGGCAAATGCATATGGCCAAGGGTTGAAAAGTTAACATATCGAAATATCCATTTATAACACTCCTGAGAACTCCCAAAAAAACCCAAATTGCCCCCGAATATCCTCCGAAAGTTAACTATGTTTGCTCCTGGCACGCATGAGTTGTTGAATCAGACCCTTTGGAGAGCAGGGCACAGCAAAAGAGCTAAAAGAGAAATTGGGGATTTGGAGCCTAATTTGTACAATCGTTTGGAATTCTGGGGTCCTCTGGCACAAATAATAGCATCAGTTCTTTCCCCAGGTGTTGCTGCTGCTCAGGCATTGGCTACGCTTGAGAAGCTGAGATGTTGAGTGAATGAACAGCTGAATATCACTTCCACTGTTTTGAAACAAATGCTTACAGATGTAAATAGTATTAGACACCCCACACTGCAGAATAGAGCTGCTGTAGATTTTTTGCTATCAGCACATGGGCACGGGTGTGAGGATTTTGATTGGATGTGTTGTATGTATCTTTCTGATCATTCTGCATCCATTCACGACAAGATCAAACAACTGCAAGATAATATGAGGAAGTTAACTGTGGATGATTGGGGTTTGGATGAGTGGTTAGAAGGGTGGGGAATACCTGGGTGGCTGAAATATATAATCCAAGGGGTTTGGATATTTTTGTTCGTTATTAGCACATTCTTTTTTCCATAAATACAGTTTGTGATTCGCTTGATAAAATAAGATAGAATATGATATGATATGATATGATATGATATGATATAGAATATAATAAAGATAAGATAGTAATAAAAGATAAGATAGTATAAGATAGAATATAAGGATACGATAATAGTAAGACTAGGATAAGAATATAAACAAGATAAGATAAGGATAAGATAACAAAGATGATTTTTCTGGTAAAAAAAGAAGGGGAATTGTAGCAATGCTGATCAAGGTTGAGATGCTGATGGACATGTCTATATAAATCTGGGCCTTGTGTGGTGTGCCCCTGCCAAAAAACATATTTAGTTGCTCTGTTTTGCTGTTCAGTTCTTTCTGCATATTTTGCTGTTAGCTCACACGCTTCTTTCACATGCCAGCTGGTTTTGTGCATTTCTTAGTTTAGACCAGTGTTTATAATAGGTGCACAGCATGAGAAAGTTTTAGGAGTTTTTTGGTAACTTGTTTGAAACCCCCCAAGGCTGCTGGAACATAAACTATGCTAAATCGGGAGAGAAGAAGTTGAAAACACAGAACACCAAGATTAGAAGATTCAAGATAACAGGAGGTGGTGAAACTGCATGTGACCACCAATTACTGACTCTGGGGGGTTTGAATGGGTGGATCAACACCCTAAAATTACCAACTGTAGAGTGTGTGCCCACATGGGTGATGGTTCTAGAAATGGATAATTAGGGTGAATTATAAACAATAAATCGGCTTCTGCAAAATCATATTGATCTGCTGTTCCGAAGTCCAGTTTTGTTCCTGCAGGGGCTGTGCCTCTATCGTGCAGGACTCCCCTCCCCTATAGGGCCCCCACAGCCACACACACTCACGTATAGGGTAGGGCCTCATTCCCTATAGGGCAGAACCCTATCCCCCTATAGGCCACACGACCCCTCCCCATAGGACACAGCCCCCATCACCCTATAGGGCAGGAGGCCAATTCCCCCTATAGGGCTACCGCCCCAATCTGTGGTTAGGAAGGCTGAGGCTGTTGACCGGAAGGTCTTCGTTACAGATGCATTTCATATAACACAGAAAGATTTTGACTGTAGAATCTGAAGACAGAAGCGAGATGAGAAGCAAGTTTGCATGTAGAAGAAAAGAAATTGCTGAGGCCAGTCTTACTGGGTAACTAAGAAGGCAAAAGGGCCATGTGGAGTTGGAAGGGGCTTTTATGGACTCTTGAGCAAAGGATAAATTCCACCTCAAAACAAAAGATGTTTTTACCACGGAAAAGAATTTTCACAGGCAAACAAAAATACCATTGTGGCAAGTAGAGGAAAGATCCTCAGGAATTTTCCACTGCAAGAAAACTGA
>NW_027635388.1:0-33702 GCF_903797595.1 Erithacus rubecula | reverse complement strand
ACAGGTACTTCAGCCCCACCCCCTTAGTAGTGCTGCCCTTTTGTGGACAAAATCGGTACTGACCACCCACCCCCAGTAGTGCTGTCCCTTTGTGGACCAAACTGCTACTGCCGGCCACCCCCTTCAGTAGTGCTGCACTCTTGTGGACAAAACTAGTACTGGAGCCCCTTTACATGTAGTGCTGTATCCTTGTGGACAAAACAGGTACTGCAGCCCCAACCCAAGTAGTGCTGCCCCTTTGTGGACAAAACCGGTACTGCAGCCCCCCACGCCCAGTAGTGCTGTCCCCTTGTGGACAAAACCGGTATTGCAGCCTCTCCCAGTATAGTTGTCCTTTTGTGAATAAAACCGGTACTGCAGCCCACTACCCTCTCCCCTTCAGCAGTGCTGCTTCCCCTTGTGGACAAAACTGGTACTGCAGCCCCCCACCACCAGTAGAGCTGCCCCTTTGTGGACAACACTGGTACTGCAGCCCCCCCTCCCTAGTAGTGCTTTCACCTTGTGCACAAAACAGGACCTGCAGCCTCCACCCCCCAGAAGTGCTGTCCCCTCTTGGAAAAAACCGGCACTGCAGCTCCTCCCCCCCAGTAGTGCGGCTTCCTTGTGGACAAAACCGATACCACGGGCCCGCCTCCCTCACGTGTGCCCCATGTGCACTGCCTTGACCTGTGGAGTTTACATTAATGAGCTGCATTGATTATTAGAAGCAGCAGAAAATGATACTGTGAAAATGTCCAACAGCACATCCTGTGAGCTCCAACAAACACAAATGGGTCTCTACAGATCTGCCTGGCCTTGGATTATCTGCTTGCTGGCCAAGGAGGAGCCTGGGCTGCCATGGGACAGGAATGTTGCACTTCTGTCAGTGATGAGTTTGAAGTCCAACAGTCAGGAATCACCTCGATAGAAAGAGCAGTAGAAGAGTGGTAAGAAGTAGAGAATTCTTCTTGGTGAGATTGGCTCCATGGCTGCCCAAACTGGAGGCTGCTGTGAAATGCATTTGTGGCAGCCACTGCAGTCATTGCAGTGTGAGCACTTGGTGTGTTATGATCCCATGTTAGAGCTGTTGTGACACTTTGTGCTGGGAAATGGAGCATTGAGACTTGTCTCAAAAGAGACACAGTCTCAGAAACAGTGGGGATTTGATAAACAGCAGAGAGTAGCAACTACTTAGGCATGTTTTAGAAGGAATGTGACTTACAGCTCTGAGTAATGAACTTGAACAGCACTTAATTGAAGAAAAAGAGGCGATGCCTTTATGCCTCCTACCTGAATTTAAGATTCAGTTATTGAAAGAATTGTTATGAAGGTTGTAGTTCATGCCTTGGTCAAGGCACTGATTGAAATACCAAGGCCTGAGCACCAGGACCTGAGCCAAAGGTGACCTCTAGATGAACCTTCCAACCAAATGTTATCTTTTTATCTGCTCATTAATGAGGCATTTTAGCAATATGATCTGTCTATCTCTGCATTGGTGAGATATGGATTTACCTTTGTGTATTTAGAAACCAAACAAGGTCCCATCTGGCTTTGTTTGGGGGTGTTTGGCCTAAGTCAACTCCCTTGGTTCTTCCTTGAGCCCTGGCCAGGCTTCGGGAGAAACCAAACCAGAGAATGAAACCAGCTGTTCCTGCACTAGCAGTGCTGTCAGTTTGTTTATTCATCACTGTCAGAGCTGGGCCCTCTCTCAGCAGGGTTGGGAGCCTCAGCTGTGGCTGGAGGCACCTGCAGGAATTCCCAGTGTCCAGGAGTGGCTCTGCAGCCTTGGCTGTGACAGCTTCCCCCAGCTGATGTGTGCACCTGGGTGATGGCAAAGTCTGGGGGGAACTGGGGATGGATCTTTGTAAATCACTGTGGGCAATATTTGGTAGTGATGATTGGGTGCATTGCTGAGCTTCTCCTTTTGTAATTCTTTGCTAACAAATATCTGTTTTACTGAGATTCTCCTTGTGTGATTCTTTGCAGTTTTGCATTTTATAAATGACACCATTCCTTCAGTTGGTGTCTGTGTCCTTGGTGCTGACCCTACCCACTGGTGAAACTGAGTCCCACCCTGCCTAAGTGTTTCCTGGGAAGACAGATGACAACCAGGACAATGAAGAAGAAGACAAAAGTGAAGAAGATGATGACGACAAAGCAGATAACGATGAAGATGATGAAGATGAACACTAAGATTATGGAGAAGACCAAAAATAATTTCAAAATACATATAAGAAGAATGGTCGTATGGATTTAAAATGAGAAGAATAGTCATAAAAATTTAAGAATTCATAGATGATTAGGAATCAGAATAGGAATAAGAATAGAAATAAGAATAGGAATAAGAATTAAGGAACACATAGAAGAAGCAGAGAAGAATAGATACAATAGCATATAACAAGTAGTTAGAATAGCTAAGAAGAGCAGATAGAAACAAAGAGAATTATAAAAAGAACGATAATTTAAGAATACACTAATGAAATAAAATTGAATGAACAAAAAAAGTCTAGCAAATTTGTTTTTATTACATATTGTGTATTAATATTAAAGTATATGATACAAATACATGAATATACAATATATTGTAATATTGATACTTAATAATTTCCCGGTCACATGAATTCCCTGGGCGCTCTGTGCCAGGCCCTGCCCATCCTCCCAGGGAACAATTCCTTCCGAAATCCCCTCAGGGCTGATTCTCTGGAGCCAGGCCGGGTGTGTTCTCAGCAGCCCTGCCTGCCCTGAGCACCCTGTGCAGGCCGGGAGGGGTTTCCCCGGTGCAGCCCCAGCTGAGGCAGCAGCAGCTCTGTGCTGTTCCTGACACATCCCTGTGGCAGCAGCTGCACGGGGCTGTGCAGCCAAAGAGCCAGAGCAGCGCACACAGCACTGCAGCAGCACCACAGCTCTGGGGCTGGGCTGATCCTGCTGCCTGAAGAACATGAAAAAAATAAGTATAGAATAATATTAGATACTTTAAAGTACATATTAGAAGACAAGAAGAAAAAAACTAGAAAGAGCAAGGTGAGTAAGAGTAAGAATAATAATTGAATAATTCACAAATGATAACATTTTATTAATAATGTAGGAACAGCCCCAGGGTCTGTACCCTGGCACAGGGACAGCACCCAAGAAGCGGCTGGAGCTGTGCCAGGAGGGATTAAGGTTGGATTTTCGGGCAAGGTTCTCCCCGCAGAGGGTGCAGGGCACTGCCCAGGCTCCCCAGGGATGGGCACGGCCCGAGGCTGCCAGAGCTCCAGGAGCGTTTGGAGCCTGGGCAGCGCCCTGCTGGCAGCAGGGACCCAGCCCCGCCCCGGGCTCTGTCCCCGCGGCGCCGCAGAGCCCAGGGGACACCTGCGAGAGTGGCTGCGGTGCTCGGCAATTGCTCTGCTGCCACCGCCACCGGGACCCCCAAAAACACCTCCCGGGGACCCCCTGATGTCCCCCCGAGGGGCATCTGCGACTCAGCTCTGGACCACTGCAAGCTCCAAACATCATGCCGCCCGCACAGGCAGAAAGAATTAAATAGGGAGCCCCAAATATATTTCGTGCAATCTCCAAATATCACTTCAAAAAACCCACTCAGGATATTTGGGGCAAGCTCCCCCTCCCCGGGCGCCTGCGGGATGCGGGGGGCGATGGTCTGGGGGCGAAGGAGCTGCGGATACAGAGAGCGGGGAACGCACATGGTGCCTCCTCTCGATCCTCCTTATCCTTCCTCCTCCTCTGTCTCTCATCTTCCTCCTCCTCCTCCTCTTCCTCCGACCCTCTGGCCACGTGGCCGGGCCGGGACATGAAGGGAAAATGCCTGGTGACCCCCAAACCCGGCTGGGAGGATCGGACCTTTGTATAGGAAAATGGGAAAGAGGTGGGAGAGAGGGGACAGCCGGAAGTTGGACCCACTGAGGGTCCCCAGTTAACCCCAGGACCCCCAAGCCCCGTCCCAGCCCCCCCAGTTCCCTCCACACCCCCGGCTGAGTGGGGGGCTCAGCCCAGAACCCGTCGTCGTTCGGGGCTCCCCCGAGTGCAGCGAACAGGAGAGTTCCCGGCTCGGAGCGGCCCCAGCACAGGAGGGGATCCTGTCCCTCTTTGAGGGCGTTTAGGGCTCTTCAGGTCCATTTGAAGAGGAATTTTTCTCTTTTTAAGTTTTTTTTTTGGGGGGGGAACCCACCACTACAAGGGTGCTTTTTCCTCTCCATTTTAGGGTATTTGTGGAGCCGCAGCCCCAAAGGCCCCTTTTAAGGGGGGATCATGACGGCTTAAAGTGACATTTGCAGGGGAGCCCCCGCTACAACCCCCTGTAGAGGATGTTTTGCCCCCAGGGTGGATTTTAGGGATTGTCTCTACCATCGATGCTTTAAAGAGCCGTCAACTGGAGGCCCCACTGAAACTCCACTTAAAAGTGCAACACCATTCCCATTGATTCCAGCAGCAGAGCCCCAGGGGGTTTGGGGTTCCCGAGAGGTTTTGGGGGTACCTGGGCGATGCCAGTGACAGAACTGGGGACCCCGTGCTGGGTATGAACCTTCTCACTGCGCTTGGGCAGCGCCAGCGTGTACAGGGAGATCCTGGGGGGACCGGGGGGTTCTCTGCAAATCCCCGGGGACCCCAAATGCTAAGAGACCCCCCCTGAACTCCCCTCACTGCTGGATCTGCTGCAGGCATCTCACCCAAAACCCTGAGAACTGTGATGAGTGACAGCCTAGGAGTGTTTCTCACTGTCTGCCGCACTGCACAGAACACCCCAGGCAGAGCACTCCAGGAGGGAACTTCCGTGGGTTTCCCCTTCTGGTTTCATCCCTGCCATATTTCCAGAGACATTCCTGGCAGGTGTGCCCCAGGTCATGTGTGAATTCCTAAGCCTCGATCTCCTCAGTTTCCCAGCACCTCTTGGTGCCCTGGGCAGCGCCGGCGGCCACCACGAATATCCCGGATCGCAGCTGGAAGGAGAGGAATTCCCGGCCGTCCTTGGCTAGCCCATGGGATCCGCGGATGCTGCCGTGGGACAGGAGGGCACAGGCGGAAACCTCCTGCAGCAGGGGTTCCCTGGATGCAGCAAAGGGAGCTCCAAGGGTCCCCGGTTTCCCCACCTGCAGCACAGGGCGGGGAAAGCTGGGATGGCCGGGAATAGGGGTCAAGGGTGTCCTCAGTGTTGAGGGAAGGAGGGGCTGGGTGCTGGGAAAGGCAGGAATAGGGGTGCAGGGGGTCTCTGGGTTAAGGAGAAGGGGACTCTGCGGGCCAGGAGAGGCGGGATGGCCGGGAAAGGGGTGCCGGGGTTGCTGGTGCCGGATCAGGGGGTGCAGGGTGGAGCGCATGGACGGGAATGGGGGTTCGGGGGGATCAAGGCGCCCGGGAATGGGGGTGTGGGGGCTTCTCCGTGCTCTGGAATGAGCGATCAAAGACTCCCGGGGCCGGGGGTTCCCCTCAGCTCTGGCAGCCCCCCGGGGCCCCCAGGAGCGCCCCAGCCCCAGCGCTGGAGCCATGGCGCTGCTCGGCTGCGGCTCCGCCCCCTGAGCAGCCTCCGGCCCCGCCATTGGCGCCGCTCTTTCCTGCCAGCCAATGGGAGCCCGAATGTGCAGAGGCGTCACCGGTCGCCGGGCAGATCCCGGCATTGCTGCCGCTGCGGAAGGCAAAAGCAAAAGCGCCCGAGGGCAAAAGCGGGGGGAGGGCACGGGGCATTCCCGGGAATTCCCCTGGATCCCCTCCCGGGATCCCCCGGGACCCTCCTCGGCCGCGCACTGCGGGACCCCCGGGCCGGGCTGTGCTCAGCTCCCGGGGCCTGCGCTCCAGCTCTGCCTGCAACCCGCCGGCTCCGGCCCAGAGCGGGGCGAGCACCGCCAGCCGCGGATCCATTTTTTCCTGCGGCTGCGGCTCCGAGCCCCGGCGGAGCAGGACTGGGCGCTGCGACTGCCAGCCCTGATTGCCAATCTCCTTCTCTCTCTTTCTCCTGTTCTCTCCCTTTGCTGTGGGTGATCATCACTCCCAGAGCGGCCGGAGAGCCCCGTGCCCAGAACCGAAGCCTTTAACTACGGAGCTCTTTATTCCTAGAAGCAGCAGGGAACCTAAATGAATGTTCCATGGCGGTACTGCTGCCTAGCCGTGCCAGAAAGGAAGTAGAACACACCCCCTGCGAACTTTCACAGAAACAGGGGTGTGTGTTTCAAAGCTTGTGGGACTGCCCATGGACTTGCAGTGTTTAGTGTTGTTTAGGGCTATTTGTATGTAAATTCGCTTTTCATAAGATGGTGACATTACAACTGGAGGAGGAAGGCAATCTTTAGCAGGTGGAGCCATAGCTGACTGTATAGTGTCTGGAGGGTTCCCGAATCTTGTATTGGCTCGCTGTTCCAGGGGCTTTTTCTCTTCAAGTGAACTCCCCTGAAGAGTGGTGTTTCGGGAGTCGTGTGATTTTCCATGTTGGGCGCGTTCTTTCAATTGATGGACAGGAGGGGAGCAGCAGCAGCCAGGCCGGAAATGAGGAAGAGGAGAGGGCAAGGTGGGAAGTAACAGGGAACAAACTGGAACAGGGAATACAATGAACTGGATTTAATGAAGGGAATACAACAACCGGATTAAAGAATGAACTGGGGTCATACAGAACAGTGTATCACATGATTAGGTAAGTGACAATTCCAACTCTCTAACAGTCCTCATTTACAACCTTCAGGGGAGATCATTTATCACAGTGCTGTAGCTTAACATTAAATCTGGTTTTTGCTGATCCCGTGCTGGGGATTTTTTAAATGCTCTCAGCCCCTGGCTCATAACAGGGTGAAGGAGCCCTGGCCCAGGCTCTGGCCCTGGGACACGGGGAGGCTGCCAGGGGGTCCCTGACCCCCTGTGCCACCCCCAGGGCCCGGCCCCTGTCCCCGTGTCAGGCTCTGGGGTTGATCTCGTGGAACATCCTCTGGGGGAGGCTGCGGCATGGGGGGCGGGGGGACCTGGAGGGACAGGGGACCCCCCTGTGCACGAGCAGCGTTGGACTGTGAGGGGGGAACGGGGCAGAGTGACCTCCCCAGTGACCTCACACAGCCTTGGGATGTCACATAGCTCTGTGATGTCACACAGCACACTATGATGTCACACAGTACCCTATGAAGTCACACAGCCCCTGTGATGTCACACAGGACCCTATGATGTCACACAGCACACTATGATGTCACACAGCCCCTGTGATGTCACATGGCACCCTATGATGTCACACAGCACCCTATGATGTCACACAGCCCCTGTGATGTCACACAGTCCTGTGATGTCACACAACCCATGTGATGTCACTCAGCCCCTGTGATGTCACACAGCACCCTATGATGTCATACAGTCCTGTGATGTCACACAACCCATGTGATGTCACACAGCCCCCAGTGATGTCACACAGCCCCTGTGATATCATACTGTCCCTGTGATGTTATACAGCCCCCTGTGATGTCACACTGCCCTGTGATGTCATATAACCCTTGTGATGTCACACAGCCTCTGTGATCTGTGAAGTCACAGTCATTGCTGTGGTGTCACACAATCTGCCCTGGGATGTCACACGGCCATACTGTGATGTCACAGCCTGCTCCAGGATGTCACAGCCCCTCTCTGATGTCACATAGCCACCCTGTGATGGCAGAACACGCTCTCTGATGCCACAGCCTTCTCTGGGACATCACACAGCTGCTCTGTAATGTCCCAGCCTGCTGTCTGATATCACAGAGCCACCCTCTATGATGGCACAGTCTCCTCTGTGACCTCACTGCCCTCTCTATGGTGTCACACAACCGTCCAGTGCTGTCACAGCCCACTCAGCAATATCACAGCCTGTTCCGTGATGTCCTTTTTGCTTTGCAACAATTATTTTCTATTGATATGAAAAAATAATTTTGCTGATATAGTTACAATTTAGTTAGCATGAATCACATTTATCACAGTCCCTTAACACAGAGATACCCTTCCCTGCCGTGATTTTGGCTTTGGGATTCAGGTTGTGTGGTGGGAATGCCTGTTTGTGGGGGATGATATTCCCTGTAAGTCTTGGTGTTCAGTCCCCTGCCACTGCTGGTCATTGTGTATTTCAGAGTAATGCTGCCGTCTTGTGACAAAAGTTATAATTGCAGCAAACTGGTAATCTTGTTCTGTGTTGTTACTCTGACTGTGTTGTTGGCTGCTTTGTTTTAGTTTGCTCAGAAGTGGCTGTTGAGGATCGACCCCAAGCTGGAAGAGCCCAGCTGTGTAGGCAGGCTCTTTCCATGTGGCTTCAGCGTGAACCAGGAGAGTTTTGAATACAGAGGGGAACCGGACCACTGTAGGGTGAAAGGACAATGTAAGCTTGGCAAGAGAAATTAAAGGAACTTCCTACCTGCAGTGCTGTGCCTTTGACCCTTGGGAATTTAAGATACAAGGGGCTCATATCTATGGACTGTCAGAGTTACAGTGTGGTGGTTTGAGCATATTTTGAATTGATGAATAGAAAGGATCCCCCTCCCTCAGTGGTTTTGGCAGGATCCTTGGGAATTTCTGAATCCAGTGAACTATTGTTCCAGTGAACTATAGAAAGAGGAAATGCTCAGTTTTATCTGGAAGGTATATATAGAACTTCAACAGGGAGGTTGGTAGCTTTCGATTGGGAACAGTCTACATAAGAGGATCTGGACATTCAAGAGAGAAGTGGAATAGCTTGTTTTTGCGGGTGTTATGGGGCATTTGGGGCTTCTAGAGTTTGGCACCCCGCGTGGTTACTGTTACAGCGAAGGACTTGTGAAAAACGTTGGTATTGCTTCTCTGAGAGACGACAAGCTCTATGCCCTCAGTGTAAATGGAGGCATCCTAACCAAGCTGATTTTGAACCTGAGATCCTAAAGTTTGTGTGTGGAAAATCACATTCAACCCCACACAACCTGTGTGTGGGAGGAAAATTTGGAAAGAACTGTGAGAGATTGCAAAGAGAGATTTGGGTGGAAAAAGAGCAGGACAAGAAGGAGGAGATACTGGGAAGTGAACAAAGTAGGAGATCCCTAAAGCCAGTCCGCTGGGCTGCATTATTGCACCTTGGAAAGATGTTGCTGGGCAAGGTGGTAAAGAAAACAGAGAGACCTTACTAGATTCTGCAAGGACTGGTGGCCCCTTTATATAAATTGAACAGTTGAGCAAAGTGGACACCTAGTGGAACTTTGGATTGTAACACACTATTACAGCTCATGCTACTTCTTAGGAGAGAAGTGGGAGAAGTATCATATGCCGATACGCTTTTCTCCCTTTGAGATGACCCTGAATGGCAGAGGGACTGTGGGATCAGGGCTCCATCTGACCCTCTGGTATAGACCCTAGAGAAGGAGAATTGGAGTAAGAGATGAAAGTTTAAGTGGTGTTGTTCAGTGTGCAGTATAGGGCAGAGATGTACAAAATCAGATAAGGTTTACCAGATTGTAGCCCAGGAGTGAGATCTGGAGTACAATTTGCTCAAGGCTCCCCACATAAGACAGGAAAGGGATGAGGATGCAGACTCAGAGGATGCAGATTCTCCTCTGACCACACACCGGACTAGACAACAGACACAGATATTACAGGCACCTGTATGAGACACAGTGGGACCAGAGGAAGAAATGGTATTAGTTAAAGTTCCCTTCTCCACAATCAATGTGGAGGCATGGGAAAAGGTTGCTAAAAATTATGCAGCGATCCGGTTAACACTGCTAAATGTCTGCAATACAAAACAACACAATCCAGATTGGCACGATATGCAATTATTAGTGGATGCAGTGACCAAGACCAAAAAACAATAATTATAAAAACAGCAAGAGATCTGGCAGAAGATTATTATAAAACCCGGCAATTGGATATGAAAGATTATTTCCCATTCCAAAATCCACAGTGGGACCCAAAGAGATCAGCTGAATTGAGAGAGTTGGAAAGCTATCAAGAGTGGTTTGCAAAGGGGATTGAAAGGGCCATTCCCAAAACTATGAATTGGTCAGCTTTATATTGAATCAAGCTGGCGCCCTCTGAGTCACCATCCAAATTCCTCGATCAATTAATAGATGCAATGGGCTGCCACACATCACTGGACCCTGGGTTTGATGTAGGCATACAGCAGCTTGTCAAATTATTCCTGGGGCAATCTATGGATGACATAAGATGTAAACTTCCAAAGCTTTGGGGGGCGGATGGGAGGAACTTAGAGAGACTGCTGGACAAGGTGTGGAGAGTCTTTAGTAACCGGGAAGAAGGATATAAACAAGGAATGAGGAAGTTCGTAGCTGTCATAAGTGAGAGGGAGAGAGGAAGATGCAGACAGGAATCACCTAGACAAGGTCTGTCCCACTTGGGCAGAGACCAGCGTGTGATCTGTAAGAAATATGGTCACTGAAAAAATTAATGTCCAGAATGAAGACAGGGTGACCCTCAGGAAAAGGGAGACCAGGAAAAGGGAAAAGTGATTGCACATGTGAAAGAAGACTGAGGAGGACCAGATCTCACTGAAGGAGATCCACTGGTTGTAAGTTAAAGCTGGGGAGAAAGGGAAAAAAAGTGGAATTTCTAGTTGACATGGGGGCAACATATTCAGTTCTGAATAAAACTATGGCACCTGTGGAGAAGGATTATATTACAGTAATAGGAGGGACTAACCAACTTTAAAAAGCATATTTTTGCAAACCATTAAGGTATAGTCTTGGAAAGCAATAGGATATTCATAAATTTCTCTATCTGCCCAGTTTCCTGAGACAAATTTTAGGGAGAGACTTGTTAGAGCAATTACAAGTAACCATTAAATTTTAAAATGTGGAAGTTATTCTGGAGGTAAATGATGAACAGTACATAGAGGCATTAATTTTAATGTTAACAGCTGCTCATATGAAGAGAGAAATTAGTGAAGAAATAATAAATCAAGTGTTTTCCAGAGTGTGGACCTCCAATGTACCAGGGAGGGTGAGCAATGCACCTCCTATAGTAATTAAACTGACGGAAAAAAAACCCAATCAGTTAGAATTAAACAGTACCCCTTGAAAAAGGAAGATAGGGAAGGAATTAATCCAATAGTTGAAAATTTCTTGCAATTCGGGTTGTTAAAAGAGCTCCCATCTGAGTTCAACGCTTCCATTTTACTAGTCCAAAAACCAGATGAGTCATATGGGATAGTACAGAATCTATGGGCTGTTAACAAAATAACTGAGATCTCTATCCCATGGCAGCAAACCCATACACTTGGCTAATGTGCCTAACACCAGAGCTAACTTGGATTACCATTTTAGACTTGAAAAATATCTTCTTTTGCTTCCGTCTCCATGAAGACAGCCAGAAAAATTTTGCATTTGAATGGGAAAACTCTAAAGTGGCCCAGATCCCAATTCACATGGATGGTGTTGCCTCTGGGATTTAAAAACTCTCCTACTCCATTTGGGGAACAACTTGCCAAAGATCTGGAATTCTGGGAGGCTTCCCCAGAAGAAGGAAAGCTACTGAAGTACATGGACAATATCCTTATAGCCACCCAGATGAAAGAGACATGTGTAGCCTGGACAGTAAGCCTTCTAAAATTGCAAGGACTTCAGGGATACAGGACATCAAAGAAAAAGACCCAGGTAGGGAAGCAAAAGATAATTTATCTGGGTTATGAAATTTGTGTGAGACAACAGACTCTAGGTCAAGATCACAAGGAAGCAATATGTCAAACCCCAAAACCTCAGACAGCAAAGGAACTGCGGATATTCTTAGGAATGACAGGGTAGTGTAGGCTGTGGATACACAGCTATGGGTTGCTTGTAAAACTCCTGTATGCGCTCATTGCAAATGGGAACAGAGGCCTCCAGTGGACAAGAGGCCATGTGGGCCTTTCACCAGCTGAAGAATGCTGTAATGCCAGCTGCAGTCTCAGACTCCCAGGCGTAAGCAAACCATTCTTTCTGGTTTCCTGTGAAAAGCAGGGAATTGCCCTGGGGATACTGGCCCAGGACCTGAGTCCATACCAGAGAGCAGCTGCTTAATTATCCAAGCAACTGGATGCAACAGCCAAGAGATGGCTGGGATGCCTCAGAGCCCTTGCAGCAGTGGTGCTGAAAATTCAAGATGTACACAAATCCACCTTGGGACAGAAAATTACTGTACTGGTGTCTCACACAGTGTCTGCCCTCCTGGAAGTAAAGGGAGGGCACTGGCTCTCCCCACAAAGGTTCCTGCAATGCCAAGCCATGATGGTGGAACAAGACAAGGTAGAGGTAGTTGTAACTAACATTATCAACCCAGCTTCTTTCCTTGGTGAAAATCAAGAGGAACCAGTACACCAAGGCTGCCTGGAGACTATTGAAGCCTCCTACTCCAGCCACCCTGATGTGAAGGACACCCCTTTGGATGACACAGAATCTGGTTCACTGATGGAGGCAGCGATGTCATCAGTGGAAAGCGACATGCTGGGTATGCAGTTAGCACCTGCAAAGAGGTAATGGAGTCTGGACCCTCGTCAATAGATACCTCTGAACAAAAAGCTGAGATAATCCCTCTAACCCACATCTAAGAAATCATAAAGAAACGAAAATAAATATTTATACAGAGTTATGCATTTGAGTTGTACATGTGTATGGAGCCATCTGGATAGAAAGCAGACTGTTAAACTCACAAAGGAAAAAAGTCAAATGTGCAGGAAATATTGCAGCTGCTGGAAGCAGTTCAGCTACCTGAGCAGGTACCAATTATGCACGTTACGGCACATCAGAAGGTAAGCTCAGAGTTGGAGGAAGGAAACGAGCTGGCAGACAGAGATGCAAAGGAAGTAGAAAAAGATGTAGATAACAATTGAGGGAGCTTTAATTCGAGATGGACAGGTCTCCCTTGAAGGCAAGCCAGTATGTTTTATTATGATTCTAAACAGTGTAAAGGATAATGGTCAAACTGCTTTAAAAGGCCTGATTTTTGCAGTAAAAGGTCTCTCTTTTACACCTTCCTGGGGACTCTACATCACTAAAGACCCTCACCCGCATCACCCAAGGCTATATGTCTTGGTTTGATTATATTTTGTTTGCCAGTTTTAATATACTCAACTTCTCTTGGAGATAGGATTTAGGAGTAAAAACAAGGCAGGCCTAAAACTTAAAAAGGGTATAAAGAAGAAATTTATTACTAACACAGAGAAAATAAGCAATTCGGAATAAGACTTCCAGATATCCTGGTTTGAAAGGACAGTTATCTGCCAATAAAGGCAGAAGCTTCTCTTTGAAAAGGAGAATGTAAACCCCCTCCCTCCAAATTATTGTAAATTTGAAATTAAGAGGCTCTCAGGCAAAGATGTGGGAATTAGGAATAACAGTTCCTTACCGGAAAATTAAAATAGAAATACAGTAATACAAAAAAACCCCAATCCCAACCCTGACAGAGTCAATACAACCTGGCACCCCATCAGTCAGGGTGTTGGTAGCAGTCTGATCTAATGGTGGCTGCAGTCCCCCTGCAGTGGCAGGTGTGGTTCAGCTGAAGCAGTGCTCCTGTAGAAGGGTGCAGCCTTTCTCCAAAAGTCCAGGGATGATGTAGAAAGGTCTGGCTTCTCCTCTGGAATCCAGTGGAAAGAAGGTAATTTGCTGTCCAAAATCTCAATATTTATCTGGGTAGGAAAGGCTTGACTCCTCTTCCTGGGTGGAGCATCTCCCAATGGGATGATGTAATTTTATCAGTCATAGAGTGGGACTTAATGGCCCAACAGCAGATGGTATCTTCCTGGAGGGAGGATGGATTGTGGAGAAGATAAAGATGATTGACCCATCTTGTCTTGAAGATGAACCATTAGCAGATGGTATGTGCCACAGAGATAAGGAATCACTACCCCACTCGGTTTTAACTGATGGTGATAGAATACACATTTCTGGCCACATCAACCCAACTCAGCGTTGTGCATAGGGAATTAGATGTTATAGGTCAGTCAAAGGGACAAAGTGAGTTAGGTGAACACACAGCTTTACCATCAACCCATATAATGGGTGGTCACTAGACAGTGGCTCAGCTCCCACCTTCCCTCTGTGTGAGGCTGAGCCCTGCTGGCCCTTCCCCTTGTCCTCCTCCCTGGCAGTGACCCTGAGGGCAGCGCTGCTCAGCTGCCCCTTCCGTGGCTCCAGGGCCAAGGCCCTCTGAGCTGGCCAGGAGCCCAGACCTGCCGGGGCTCTGCACGAAAGTGTCCATGCCAAACAGGTCAGCGAGTTTCCCTGGGAACAGAGGCACCCGTGCTGGGTGGGACTGTTGATCTGCTGGGGGGTAGGAAGTGTCTGCAGAGACACCTGGACAGGCTGGACCATGGGCTGAGGCCATCTGTATGAGGTTCAACAAGGTGAAGTGCCCCATGCTGCATGTCAGCCACAACAGCCATGGGAGGCTCCAGGCTGGGGGCAGAGTGGCTGGAAATCTACCCAGCAGAAAAGGTCATGGGGGTGCTGTTTGGCAGTGGCTGAACGTGAGCCAGGGAGTGCTCAGGTGGCCAAGAAGGCCAAGAGCATCCTGTCCTGGGATATGCTTTAGTGGAGGCCTTGGCAGTGTTAGCAGCCTCAAATTATTAGAGAGATTCTCTGGTCTTAAAGGGGTTTTCCAATGAAACAGTTCTGCAGCTCTAAACCTCCATTCCTTGTTTTGTAGGATGCAGTCCCAAATGGACCCACATTGGTGTTTTTAAGGAATTTAACATCTCCCTTTCCTTGAAAGTAAAGGGAACCAGGCTTTAAATGCTCTTAAGATACTTTCATTCCTTGATCTTCAGCTGTGCATTTGAATTGAGGTGCTTTTGTACAGAAAGGTTGGACCATGAGATAAATGCAGTCAATTTAAGCTGCAATGGCACTTGTTTTATCTGCCTTTCTGCTTCCTTTCCCCATGGGTAGCAAATTTGGGAGTATTTGTCTTGTGCTTTGATTTCTGGCTCAGATTTGCTCAATATTATCTACTCCTTTCTCTTGAAAAAACCTAGCTAGAGACAAGGCTTTCAAACCAGTCCCCACTATGATTAGCCCAATGTCCCTGTTTAAATCCATGTATGCTTGTATTAGAAGGAGTGAATTATTCTAACTCCCTTGCCGCCTCCCATTTTTTTTTAGTAGCTCTTCAGGCAAGTCCTGTATGCCATTCCGAGTCTTTGTTATCAAATGTGTGGAGTGATGTTGCTGCTGTAGCAGCACCCTCAGTTCAGTGGGAACAACTCCAGAGCACTGGGTGCCACAGCAGTGGGCACAGTGAGAGACTCGCCTTCACTGCCATGGCAATCCAGCCATGGGGAGAGCAGCTGCTGGGGCTGCCCCCATTCTGCCAACAGCAGTCTGCCCCCAACATGTGGACTGTGTGGCCATGATTTTGGCAGAATGTGGAAAATTCATTGTTGGAAGGTATTTTTACGTTGTCTAACATCACCTGACTGGAGCAGCTTGGTAGGCAGAACACCCTGTGGTCAGAGCCACGGCAGGGATGGGTGGCTGCCACTTGCACTGACAGTGTCATTTTTCCAGGCAGGCTCCTGATACAGCTGCAGGGGAAGGCACCAGCAGCTGAATCAGGCCCAGGGAGGAGCAGCAGCAGCACATTGAGGAGAACCTCATCTGCAAAGAGCCCCTCACCCACTTTGCTCCCCCATGGCAGCACAAGGTGATTCCACTGCAGGTGCAGGGCTGCAGCAGACTGGAGACTCCTTCAGGCAGGACTTGCTGCAATCTCGTTCCTGCAGCTGTTCTGGGAGGATGTTGGCTGCAGCAGGGGTGTCCATGCCTGGGAATGCTGCTCGGCTCAGGGAGGCAAAGTGTGCACAAAAGCTGCATTCAAAGCACTGATTGTGAGCCCCCTGAGCCACTGGCAAGTGCAGCAGCTCTTCCTCATTCTGTGCAAGGGAGACCCCAGCCCTGGAGCCTGTCCCTGGGAACAAGGAAACACTCTGAGTATTGTTCTGAATTTTCAGGGACAGTCACAGTGAGAATCGTTTTGAGGCTGGTGTTGCAGTATTGGGTTTGGGTGTGTCTGCAGGAAGAAAGCAGGAATAAACCCCTGCCACAATGAAGGAGAACCTTTGCATGGCCAATTTCCACCTGACAGGCACAGTGATCATAGTGGCCCATTAAATACTGGGGGCAGTGAATGAAGAGTGAAAAGCTCCTTTGAGGAGTTAGGAGAGATGAGACTTGAAGAAATAATTTTGCTGATGCAGGAAAATGGATCAGACCCACTGGTCCCTTGGCTCATGCTCAGTTCTGCCAAATCAAGCATGATCAGTTTTAACCACTCTGTTGGAGAGTATTTCAGAAGAACCTGCTCCGTGCTATTTCCATTAAGAAAATTTTGAATTGTCAGGAAGCACCAAGATCAGAAATACTTTGAGGCAAATCCTGTTTATGTTGTGTTTCAGTGTCTCTGCAATAAAGAAAGCAGAGAATAAACCCCTGAAGCAATGAAGCAGAGCAAAAGTGGAAAGTTTGGATGGTCAGTTTGTTCTCTAATGATATCAGCCAACTGAATTCAGGGGTCATTTACTGTGGAGTGCAAAGCTTGTTTTACTTCCAACCCCTGGTTGTGTCCCAGCACTTTATTTGTTGTGAAGAGAAATAAAAAAAATTCCCAACCAACAAGCTGCAGCCCAGAACTGAGTGGGAATGACAGAAATGAAGGCCTTGAAAAGCAGCTTTGTAAAGCATCAGATTTCTAGACAGTGTCAAACCCTCAGACCTGGCTGGGCCCAGGGCTGGCTGCCCTTGAGAAGGGAAGGGGATGGAGCTGGGGTGGGGGTTCTGTGGCCATGGAAACGAGAGAACCAGGGGCGAGCGCGTCACAAAGGGGCAGCCCCGCGCTGGGGCTGGGAAGGTTGTGGGTGACACGGACACAGCGGCTGGAGACGCAGCAGGAGACACGTCTGGCTCTGCTGTCTGTGCCCACTGCTGACCATTGGAGTCACCCCACCTTGTTCTAGGGCTGGAGACCAGCTCCTGTCACTGTCTATCCCAGACAGTTCCCAAATTCAACCCCAGATACTTCTGTGAGACAGAAACACGGGTTCAAACATGGATTCTATTGGAAAAGGAAAGGCCAAAGAAGGAAAAGTTGAGGATAGAAAGGAGCTGAAAGGCCTGACCAAAATGTAGAAAAATCCCACCACTGTTCAGGGAACATTGGTCTATGGTGGTTGTCCCAGTCTGGGGTTCCTCCTCTGCCCCGAGATCACCCCAGAGGGACACGAAGGTGGTTCAAAACCTGGTTTTCCCCGAAGCCGCCGAAGAGAGACTGCCGGAGACAGTTTTCTCTTTTTCCAAGGACAGTTTATTGTTTCTTATCTCTGGGACACTTTGCCTGGCCAGCAGCGGTCTGCTCAGCCTGGCATCCATGGTGGAATCTGCCTGGTCAAGGCAGGGCTTATCTTATATAGTTAGTACTACGTATTACATGTTTACAAAATTTTACCAATACAATACAATTTTATTAAATGGTCCAGCCCTGACCCCAACCAATCCAAGAGGCCAACGTGTCACCCAACATGGATGACATGGAGAAGAAGGAGGAAAAGGTGTCCACCCCCCAAATTCTCCATCTTGGCCACGTGTCCCTTATCATAAACATTCAAGAAAACCTATTTATCTACGTTCTAACATTCTAATTTACACTCTACTCATCATTATTTTCTGTGTCTCTTCTCTCAATGTGGGCAGATTCTCCCAAGGAGCCAAATCCAGCCCCTGCAGCTCCTGGGCAGCACTCAGGGGTCTCTGAGGGGTCTGCCAGGGGGGTTTTTGCACCCCCAAAGGAGCCAGGAAAAACCCTGGACTCCCACATCTCCCCCCTCTGTTTGCAGCAAAAAGACCTCCTTCACGGTTTTGTCCAGAGCCCTTTTCACAGCTTTGTTCAAGGCGTGCCGAGTGCATGGGATGATGCATGGCAAAGCAATGAGAATAGTAACAAGCTCCACTAATATATAAAAACCTACTTTCAAAATTTCTTTTTACAAAGGTAAAAGATCAAAAAGGTCAAACAGACCATCCAGGCACAATAACTGTGCTAGAACTCGGAAGGATGGTTTGTTTGAGACTACAATATAATTGCTATATACATTCTAATTCGGAGTAACATCCATTGTTTGGTTCTTTTTCACCCCTAAAACATCACATACAATTCCAAAATCCATTGTTGAACCAAAAATTTCTAATTCTTTTGGTTTGAAAACAGCCACAGGGAGAAATTGAACCCACACATGCCATCCATTCACAGGAGTTGTCACAACTCACATCACCCATGAAGGGATGCCCTCCGGAATGGACCATTCTTTCACTGTCAATCCCACCAGACATGTTGAAAATGGCTTTTTTGCCTGGAATGCCTCAAACAAATTGTTTCCAACCCCACTGTCCATGCTAAACTTTCCCAAACACTCTCCCTTGGCTGCATCACTGGTAAATCCTCTTTTTCACCTAATACAGTTGACAAAAAATAAGATACAACAGCATATAAACAATCATTTTTCACTGTCAGTCCTTAAGTCTTTTAAATCTTGTTTGAAGAGAAGTTCACATCCTTTTTCCTTGATGTCTGCCAACACTCCCCTTGGAATCTTGGCGGCTTGTTGTACTGGATCATTGTGAGGAGGGTCTCCTGCTAATTCTGCCATGGTGAGGTTAGCATGAGCACCACCTTGGTATTTCTTTCGCAGCTCCTTCAAAGCTCTTCTCCATCTGCGCTCCCATATAAGTCCTTGTGTGTCAGTAAGTATCAATGACACAAGAGATTTCATGTCACATGAAGTCAAGTCATATTCATTGAGAATACCTTTTAAAAACTGTTTAAAATATGAAGATCCCAGTCCATAATCTCTAATTGCCTTAATAAAATTTTTAACTAAATCATGATTTAATTTTTGCCATCTTTGGTTTTGTCCTTGTGGGTCATAATTCACTGGCATGGCTATTTCACCAGTCCCAATTGCAGGACATTTTCTGCTTCTTGTCAAGTCCATTCGAATATTTGTCCAATCAACTAAAGTATCTTGAGCTGCTGTTGCAGGTCTGTGTGTCTCTGTAGGAATTTGTCTGTTCAAAGGTATTACTTGTTGAGATTGAGGCCAAGCTGCTGCCTCATCCATTTTTTGATTCATTGGTATTGTAGAAATCTGTGGTCCTTGCCGCATTGTTCATTGAAAAGTCCTTGCCCATTATTGTCATCAACCTTGTTCTTCCCTTTATTATCACTTGTACTGTCATTTCTGAATCTGTAAGAATTGTCCTTGGAGATCTGTAAGATAGGAAAACCCATTCTATAATTAAAAGAGTGTCTTTTTTGTGTTCGTCCCAATGAAAAATCAAACCATATAGCTGTGTTTCTTCTCCCAACACTACTAAATGGAATGGTAAAGAGTCCACGTATCGGTGTGGAGTGGCGAGTGCCACAGTAAGTCCTACTAAAAATCCATTGTCAGGTACATGTTCCACTGTGAAAGGAGATCTCTTCCCCATACAGTGAATGGCTTTTACACGAGTAATAGCTGTCTTCTGTCCGGGTCCTGTGAATGTTATTGAATTTTCACTTTGGAGGCATACAGAACTTCCTCCAATGCCTGTGATTTGATCCAAAGGTACAATCAAGTTCCATTCTCGAGGTCAGAAAATATATGAAATCACTGTCACGTCCGGTGTTCACCATCCCTGTGATGGTTGTTTTCCTGTTATGGTATATCAAGTCCCAAGTAATAGTTGGCTGTTCACGGGTTATGTACTTCAACCATAACGTGTGTACTTCGACATGGTCATTGTAGTGTGGATGCCCTTCGCCCATCACCAGCATTGCTTGATGCTCCAATGGATGCGATGGCAGAGCTATCGCTTTTGCCAGTTGAGTATTTTGTGGAATTGTCAATGGGGGTCGAAGAGCCCTTGCTAAAATTGTCATCTCTTCGAAGCAGTCTGCTGAAACAACAGTAGGATACATTGTCAGTCCAAAATTGCTGCACCGGTCTCTGCCTATTATCAAAAAATCTTGTCTCTTTCGGCACGGTGCTTTCAGTCCTGTACGTATAGATGCAGATTCTTCATTCAAAAAAACAAGTCACTTTTGAAGCTGACAGGATGTACTGCGTTCCTGGGCAGCAAATCCCTGTCACAGGGGATGTCCCCTAACACCCTGCTGAGGGAGTCAGATTGACGCTCCCCGACAACTGTATTGTCTGTGCTGGTGTTGTTGCTGTTCCTTGTTGCACTGCCATCATTTCTGTCGTAGCACAAGATGGTCCTGCACTTCGTGTTTTTTGGCAGTGGCAATGGTTTTCTGTCCACATCCGTCAGAGAATAACATTCACTTGCCAGATGTCTTCCTCTGCGACATCTAGGGTAAAGTTCTGGTGGCTTGGAAGTCTTTGTGGATTGAGGACAATTTTTCCCAAAATGTCCAAAAATTCCACAGTCGTAGCATTGTCCTTTAGATGGATTCTTTTTCTTCTTAAAATTTGCAAAAATCTTTTCATGTTGTTCTTGAAGAACTTCCGTCATTTGCTCCTTGACAACTGAAGCTATATGTTGTGGTGTTCCAATCTTGCTGCAGGCTTCAACCATCTCCGTCCTCTCTCTGTGGAGACACAAACAGAACCCTTCCCCCAAATGCTTACTTTGTAAGCTTTTCAACTTTCTCTGTCTCTATATTTTTGATCAAAACTGGAAAATTTTCCCTTGTACTATTATTTCAAGTATTATCTAACAAAGAAAACAAACCCAAAGTTTACAATCTTCTGCAAGTAAACATAATACAATAATTAACAATACTTTAAATAACAGGCATACATTTACAAGATTAGATAATTATCAATTTAAAAAAAAAAAACTGTGTCATCACCTCAGGGTCTGCAGACAGCTGACAAACCTTGATTCAATGAGGAATTAGATGGTCATCTCCGGAAAATGAACACCAAATTCACTTCAAAGTCAGCTTCAGCTGTTATATTGATAAGTCAAATTGTCAATCCAAACGATTGGAATATTATTTTGATGCAGAAAACACCTGGGTTTACACAATTTCTCTTTCAGTCAGAATTAAGGCTTGGCCAGAGCCTAAACTCTAATTGGAAGAGAACTCCCTGACATCTTCTTATTAAAGAAATAAACCACAACTCTTAACAACAAAGTTACAATTAAACATTTCAAAAAGAAATCAAACTCCTCTAGCAACTCATTTTCTCTAAAATTCATCTTTAGAGTAAGATACTTTGAACATGGCAAGACACTGCAGTGCTTCTATGATAACAACTCAGGAAAACCATAACATTAAATTTTTTTTTCTGAGAATGAAGCTCAAATAATTTTCTGGAATTCTGCAAAATATTCAAAACCATAAGATATCAAAGTGTCAGGTCACAAAAGACCTGCCAAAATAAAAGAGAGAATTAATAAAAGGAAAATAAAGAAACATTAAGTTCACAACTTAGCTGATTATCTTCATACATTTGATTCAAGGACATATCTGGAGGCTTTCCAAAACTTACTTAAAGTATTGAAAGATTTCAAATTAAACAATGAAACAGAAAACAAAATCATTCTGTAATATAGAATTCATACAATCTTATTACAGTGTTTTTAAAATTAAATACAGAAACTAAATTTAAATTTTAAAATCCAACTCAAAATCTATTGATTTATATTGACAATATTGCAAATACTTATAAACTGGCTTCTCTAAAACAATTAACTATAGGAAAATTAAAACTCAATGTTGACATTTAAATAAATGTCCACTCATATCTGAGCAATAACAAATCACTAAATATAGATGATATATATTCAAATAAAATACAAAATACCTTATTATACCTTCAATTATTAAAATACCTAATACTATTAAAATACCTTTACCATTCTTAAAGTTTCAGCTATTTTTTTAACAAAAATGCAAAAACAAACACCTTTAGTTTAACATACAAGAACTGAAAATAAAACTGACTCTCTTGTCCTGTTCCCTTGTTCTGTTTGTTCTCCACAGTATAGATAAAAAGCAGCTCTTGGCCTCTCTCCATCCCCCATTCCCCTCCCGTCTGCAGCACTGGGTCTGTGCAGGCACAGGGGGAGCAGTGGGGGTGCTGCTGGAGCCTCTGGAGCAGGGTGGCTGTGCCTCCCCCCCTCTCTCGGTGAGCCTGGGCTGTGACCTCACGCTGCTGTGCCTGGGTTTGCTCTGTCCGGCTCTGTCCGGGCAGCTGCCTGCAATTGCTTCAAAGTTGTTAATTTTTTCACCTTTGACTTAAAAAGCATAAATTTCTCTCCCCATTAGAATCTGCCAGTTCTAATGTGGACAACTCAGGTTTCCCTGAAACAGGGCATTCATCTCCTCCCCCAGCATTTCTGACAGCTGGAGACAGGTCTGTCTGTGTCTTTTCACAATTCTCGCTTTCCTGCGTCCCGGCCATTGCCGCAGGTTGCCCCTCCCTGGACATCCCTTGCAGCTAAATGCACCGAATCCGCGCTTTTTTCCTGTTTTTGTCCCGGTCAGTGTGAAGGCTGCCGCTCCCTTCCCCCTTTGGGCTGAGAGCCGCCCGCATGGTCCTGTCCTTCTGCGTCCCAGTCCCCGCAGGTTGCCTCTCCCTGGACATCCCTGCGGCACCGAGCCCGCATTTTTTCGTGGTCCCGTCCCCCTCCCCTCTGTCCCCCACGGCCCGGGGAGTCGCCTGCAGCGCCCTCCCGCCTTCTGGGGTCAGGGTTTCTGAAGGGGTGAAATAGCAAAAATGTATGTCCTGTAGCTCACTTGGAAATATTTCTAACTTAATTTTTCCCCTGGCCTTGCTGATGGCAAGGCCCTTGCTGAACCACCTGCTGCTGGCAAGGCAGTCATAAACTTCCCTCCCCCAGCTCATAGCTAGGTGAGAATCCTTCCCCAGTCTCTGAGGAACTTTAATTGCTTTCTCCGCCTGCTGATAGCAAGGCAGCCGTAAACCTCCCACCCCCTGCTCATGGCTAGGTGGGAATCCTATGATGTGTCTGATTCTGAACCATCTTACCCAAAAGCAATCCGTCCAAAATCGATTCGGAGGTTCCTGAAACCGACCAGCAGTGCACAGGAGCGAGGCTTCCCGGGACACCTCCTCTCCGACTCGCGTCTGGAACTCGGCTTTTCTTGGCAGAGGGCCATAAATCTCCTCCAAAGTCCTTTTCAACAGCGTGCCTCTTCTGAAGTTCTGTCTTTTGGGGGTCTGTACCTGCCTTTGCAGGCTACAAGGATCCACCAGGGTCCGTGCCAAATGTCTCTGCCTGGGGGGGTCTCCTCCATCTCTGTGCGTCTTCTTGAGCTTGCCCTTCTGGGGGTCCGCACCCACCTTTGTGGGCTGTGGTGCATCCAGAGACGTCAGATGTCACTGCCCAGCCAGGGGGATGCCAGATGTCAATGCTCAGCCAGGGACGCCAGGTGTCCCAGTCTGGGGTTCCTCCTCTGCCCCGAGATCACCCCAGAGGGACACGAAGGTGGTTCAAAACCTGGTTTTCCCCGAAGCCGCTGAAGAGAGACTGCCGGAGACAGTTTTCTCTTTTTCCAAGGACAGTTTATTGTTTCTTATCTCTGGGACACTTTGCCTGGCCAGCAGCGGTCTGCTCAGCCTGGCATCCATGGTGGAATCTGCCTGGTCAAGGCAGGGCTTATCTTATATAGTTAGTACTACGTATTACATGTTTACAAAATTTTACCAATACAATACAATTTTATTAAATGGTCCAGCCCTGACCCCAACCAATCCAAGAGGCCAACATGTCACCCAACATGGATGACATGGAGAAGAAGGAGGAAAAGGTGTCCACCCCCCAAATTCTCCATCTTGGCCACGTGTCCCTTATCATAAACATTCAAGAAAACCTATTTATCTACGTTCTAACATTCTAATTTACACTCTACTCATCATTATTTTCTGTGTCTCTTCTCTCAATGTGGGCAGATTCTCCCAAGGAGCCAAATCCAGCCCCTGCAGCTCCTGGGCAGCACTCAGGGGTCTCTGAGGGGTCTGCCAGGGGGGTTTTTGCACCCCCAAAGGAGCCAGGGAAAAACCCTGGACTCCCACACATCTAACCCCAGGGTGTGCTGTTTGCTACAGACATAGAGGGGGGTGAAAAAGGTCTTTGAGGCTTTGAGCTCTGCCCATCCTTCCTCATTGTGCAGCCACTGCCCTCAACACTGATCACCACTTTCTCCCAGCTCCCTAAAAAACCCTGTCATGCATTCATAAAGGAAATTTTGTATGTGATGCAATAATTTCTAACCTAGCTACATCCACAGTTCATAAAATTGCTATCTATCAGTATTCTTAGCATCCATCAAACCATCCACAAATGGATTATTCATTACTTTTACAGCCCTAAGTGCATGTAAGAGGCTTTTCCTGAGCATCATCTAATGCAGACTTTATATTGCTATATCACTACAAGCTCTAAGGTTGACTGGATGCATTCTACTGTCCTTTGAAATAAAATCTTCTTCGGACCGACCTGTCTATATTGAAGTAATTAATTATTTTTTCTTTTAAGTCATCTTGCCTTTTCATAAAAGTTGTTTTTTAAGTCCACTTATTTGTCATCATGGATTATGTTACATAAGCTTCAGAGGAGCAGAATTAATTCTGGTAAGCTGGATCAGTTTAAGTACATGTGGATCAAGTTGCAACTTCTCAATTTTTGGCAAAGAGAGAGCAATTGCACACTGCAATTCCTCATAACTTGAGGTCATGAATATTGGTGCCTGCAAAGCCTGAATTGATCTGTGTTCATCTTTGAACATTTCCCTCTTTTTAAAATGCATAGGACTTGGAAAAAGAACTTCTAGTGCATTTTGTGCAGGGTTTGCCTGCAGCCTCAATCTATTAGTATTGCACCATGTCCAATAATTTTTGCTCTTATTCAATAATCTATTTTTATGCTTATTTTTGTTTGTTTTTTCTTTTCATCACCACACATTGATTACGTTGGTGACAGCAAAGGAGGTACACTCTGAAACCTTTGCCATTTTTCTCTGAATTGTTCTTTCATGATCTTCCTTCACTGGTGTCCTTCACACTCCTCATCTCCCTTTTAGGATCTCAGCTTTGGTCTCACTGATCTCCAGAATGCAGTGTGCACTTATGCTGCAATGGAAAAGCTCCAGATTTTTCAGGTCTGAAGGACCCTGTTTGCAGCTTCTCCACACTGGGAAACTGTCATGTGTTCAAGCAACACCTTCCAAAATCAGCAACATCATCCATGATAAACACAGAATCCTAGAGGGGTTGGGCTGGAAGGAAGGTTAAAGATCTTATAGTTCCAACCCCCTGCCATGGGCCACCATCCCAGGCTGCTCCAAGTCCCAGTGTCCAACCTGGCCTTGGGCACTTCCAGGGATGAGACATCCATAAAATTTCTGTACAAGTTGTTACAATTCCTCACTAAACTCACAGTAATATCTAACCTAAACCTACTCTCTGTCAATTTGAAGCCATTCCCCTTTGTACTTGGGAATTCTCTCTCTTCCCAGCTCCTTCAGGCCTGCAAGGCCACACTGAGCTCAGCCAAAGCTTCTCCTGTGCAGGTGAACAATCCCAGCTGTGCCAGCCTTTCCTGCCAGCAGAGCTGCTCCATCCTCTGCTCATCCTGCTGCCTCCTCTGGGCTCTGCAGCAGCTCCAGCTCCTCCCTGGGCTGGGGCAGCTCTGCAGGTGGGGTCACACCTGAACAGGGCACAGGGCACCATCCCCTCCCTCAACCCTCTACCTAAACTGCTTATGATGCAGCCAAGGGTAAAAACTCTGATGTCAAACCATCACCATCATAAAAATGGTGATCTACCAGCTAGACAGGTAGAACAGAGAGATTTCCCATGGTAATGGAGTTTGCTCTTCCATGAAAGTGGTTTCATGTTGGTGGCACAAAGCTGAAGTACAGCAAAGCCTTTTCAGAAAGAACCTGTCATCATAATGCACTAGATTTTACATCTTTACACACCCAAGTGAAGAATTAGCAGGCTTGTAAAACTGTAAATCCAATTAAATGTATCTAATTTTGCAGCTCTAGGGATCTGGGCATTACTCTGCCCATTCTGGCACCAAGCTGAGTAGCAAAAAAAATCAGTTTGAAGACCCCATAGATTGAGTGGGATGGGACTCTTCTCACTTTGCTGTTCAAAATGTTAGGCCTCCATTTCCAAGCCAAGGTGCTCTAATGTTGCAAGCATCACATCTCAAAAGGCAGAATTCACAGGCCCCAGCAATATCTTTTAATAGAACAACTAATACTGGAAATAAATATTCAAGATTTGAGGCACATTATCCTTTCATCATCTCTGAAATAGAAGCAGCAAACTTCAAAGCTAATGCAAGTAGAGAACAATTGTTCAGAGTTTAGATATGTTAATCAGACCCTTTTATACAGAAGATGGTACTTGTGGAGTACACAAGAGGAAAGGAATGATAAAGAAGTTACCTTGTACAGCAACGAAAAGAAACATTCAGAGGAGGAGAGGCATCATCTTCAAACCCCCTGCACCCAACAACTGCAACCCAAAAATTGCTCCAACAAGCAATCAATTCCCTTCTAAGGTGGGCTGGATGAGGTACCCCACAGAGCAGCACATCATCCCCTCTCTGCTGACTCCAGCAAAGCTTGAGCAACCTGCAGTGAGCTGAAGCTGCTCCTGACAAATGCCACCCTCAATGGAGCACAGAGACAGTTGTGCAGGTAGCCCAGGAGCCTGGCTGGCTCTGGGCAGCTGTGTTGGAAAGGATGAATCAGGAAAACCTTATAAATATGAATGCTTAGCAAAAGATTTTGAGAATATGGAAACCATCAGTGAGATTGAAATGAAAGCCATCTTTGAGATACCAAACTTTAGTTACTAAATAACTAGAAGACAATAGGATGGCTGGCCAAAAGTAATCCCCTCTTGATAGAACAATGCCTTCTGCTGGAGAGCAGCTCCAAAGGTCAGAGAAGACCCTGCTAGCTTGGCAGAAGGGGTCCAAAGAGTAGTTTTTAGGTTTTAAAGTATAACACATTATGGTAATGTAATGATTCTTATAGGCTGTATGCAAACGCTATAGGATTTGTATCTTGTATTAGATTGGTTAGTGGAAATTAGAATATTCAGCATAGAAGAAGATTTATTGTATTGTAAACAGGAAAATCTCTCTCTTACCTCTTACTTCCCCCACCACTCTCTTACTCCTTTCTCTTACCTCACCCCACTCTCCATCCTGCTCTGAGCTGGCAGCTCTCAGCAGGGCCCTTTACAACAAACTCCAAACTTCAAGACCAGAATGTGGAGAGCTCCTGAGCTTGTCCTGATGACCGTGCCCCGACAGAGGGTGTCCCCAACTGTCCCTGTACCTTCGGCCAGGGGCTCCACGGTGATGATCTCGCTGCTGTCGCCCCTCCCCGCAGCCATCACTGCCACCACCCACACGCTGTACTGGCGATTCCGGCTCAGGTTGGGGATTCTGTAGGAAAATGAGTCGGGAGAGGCTTCAAACTCGCTGATCACCTGTGGTGGGAGAGACAAATGTTTCCAGGCTAAAATAAGCAGTATTTGGAGAAAATGTGAGTGCTACAAAGCCTGTTACTTCAGGGCTCTTCGGATGAACATCAATTGCTCCAAACAGATGGCAGATGGCAGTAAACAGAGAAGACACAGGAACTTGTTGCAATTCATTCATATTCAGTGAATTTGTGTCGTGTTTTATTGGTTTTATTCAGATTAGGACTTTTATGTGCCATTTATTTTTACAGGGTTGGATAAACAATGGAAGGGAATAAATATGGCTGAATTTTACCATCGATAGTTCTGACAAACTGATTTAGCTCTACACAAAACTTTCCCATTGGAGGATTCAGTGCTGCATCTGCTGAGAAATCTGGATTTCACAGAATCACAGTAGCACATAATCACTAGGTTGGGAGAGACCTTTAGGATCACTGAGTCCAGTCCATGCCCTAACACCTCAACTAAACCACGGCACTGAGTGCCACATCCAGTCTTTTGACTATTAAAAGTGTATTATTTCAATCACCTTTGGTGCTGCTTATTCCTGCATTTTAGTGCTAATCCTTTCAGCAGTGGAGACAACCAAGGAATAAAACCATACTCTGTTACAGACTGTTCAAACTTCCCCCAAGTCTAGTTTTGTTCCATCACGAAATTACTTCCATTCAGAGACTCCCAGCTGAAGGTCATCTCAGCCAGCTGGCTGCATTAGCAGGGAAGGACAAGTGCTGGAAGAAATGCCAGTTCAGTCTCTCCTCTGTCACTCAAGTGCCTTGGCCAAGGGGCTGCAGCAGAGCCAACCAGCTGCTCTGCAGTCCCTGCTCATCCATGAGAGCTTCTGCATCCTGCTGGGATGTGCAGGGAAAGGTGTGGAGGAACACACACATCCCTCCAAGGGGCTTTGAGAGCTCAGCACATCCTCCACAGGAAGGCTGAGGAGGAAAATCTCAGCTCTGAACAGCATTACAGCACTCAATATTGCCACTTTTATTTCTGATGTGGGCTTTGTGATGCCTGCACGTAAAAATAGAGGGGTAATGAACCATTGGGATGAATAATACTCACTTCCCTGTGCAGTGCTGAGCCTGGTAATGGCTAACTAACACCAGGCTAAAAATAATTAGAATGTTAATGACATAGAAAAGAAGATTTTAGCAAGAATCAGCATTAAAAATAATGCATCAATGTAATCTAAACTTGGTTCAGACTGACAAAGTGTGCAAGGAATCTCTTTGATATACAAATATCTGCTTGTGGTAAAGGCCAATTCCACCTGATTAGCATTTCAAAAGGCACATTGACCTGAAAACATTGGAATACATAGTCCTTCAAAGTGAATTCCAAATAAATAAGAGATGTTTCTGAGATATCATTAAACACCTCTCCATGTGAACTGGTAGGCAGTTTCAGCTGCTGGATGGGTCACTGCACTTCTCTGTTCTTCAGCTGGATCTCCTGCAGCCAGGGGAAGAGGGGAGTTCATCTCCTCTCACATTTGAAATCCAGAGTGAAGATGTCTATCTCTAAGCCAGGCACCTCAGCTCCCTTAGGGACCATGCAAAGGTTTTACAAGAACACATTCTGTTCCTTCCATGGAGAGTGATTTTTCTGGGAAGACTGGCTTGCTCCAGCCAAGTTCCCCAGGCTCAGAACAAGCCCAGAGGGAGAACTTGCCATATTTTCCAGCCAAACTCATTGCCCTTTGCTTGTCAAAATGCCAAATTAGCTTGTCCCATTTAGCCAGCGTTTGCCTGGATTCCCACTTCTGATATGAAGAGGTCAATGCAGCCAGACACCTTTATTATTATGTGAAATATTGCAGCAGGCTTTGAGAACCAGCTGCCTTGACATTTACACAAGAATATTGGACAAATGCCCATAGCTTGACAGGCTGGATCTCTGTGAGGTCATACATAAAACCTAATGTATTGATCATGGCAGAGGAGGCTGAAATTTAATATTCATGAGGCAGCATTTCCTATGGTTAATTTGAAAGTCAAAGAGGCCAGGCTGTCTCTGGCACTTAGGCTCCACTTATTAATGCAGTTACCTAGCACAGGTTCCTTCCAAACCACCTGCTGATATGGGAAATGGATTTAGGAACAGCTAAACACCACAGAATTCCTTAGTGCCAACCTCCATTCCAGCAGCCATCAGCTCATTCTCACTGGAACTCCAAAGATGGATAAACAGCAAGATTTTCTGCTCTAAAGCTTTTAAAACACTTTGTTTTCAACTCCTTTCTGTCTTCCAGCATCATTCACCCATTGGTATCTGTGGCTATTTCAAATGTAGAATCAATTATTCTCAGAATTAATTAATTAATTGAATCTGGCAAATGCATCTTCACTAAATGAATGGCTCATTTTCTTGAAACAAACTGCTGTAGCAAAAGATTTTGGTTTCTAACTGGTTAACACCCATCTTGTTTCCTCAGCTCACATTCCTTTTTAAACACTTGGGGATGCTTCAGTGACAAAGAATCGATTTTACTTTAAACTTTTGCCTGTCATTTAAATTAGCCTAACATGCCAAAACACTTGGGGATGCTTCAGTGACAAAGAATCGATTTTACTTTAAACTTTTGCCTGTCATTTAAATTAGCCTAACATGCCAGAGACTTTGATTACACAAGGAGAAAAAAAAAAAGGCAGCTTTGTCAGCAAAGAGAAGATTAAACAATTGAAATGAGAAATATTTAAAGGAATGTCACCTTGTCACATATTGGCCTGTGCATGTGCCAGTATAAAACATAAACTGCTGTTCAATCTTAGAAGCAGCAACATGCTTGCTCAAGGGATTTGTTTTCCTAACTGCTATTTTTCTTCAGCTTATAGATGATGGGTTAATTTTTCTTCTGTCTTTAGCTCACTGTCTAAGAAGGAGAGACAGAGATCAGTCTCTGAAAGCCAGCAAGGGCTATGAAGAATAAAATGAAATCCAAGTCCTTTATCAGAATGCAGCCAATCTACTTCCCCAACCAGGCAATGGCAGGAGATGTTGAGGAACAGCTGGTGCAGAGAACATCATTTTCCTCTGCAACTTCAGCCCTACTGGTGTCATTTCTTTGCACACTTTGAAGCAGCATGCATCTCATGGAATTTCTGACTCTTATAAAGTGATGTGCATAAACTCTGATCCCTTTGGCTTCTATTTTTGATTGTTTCATCTATTTGTTGGTTTGTTTGTTGTGTTTTTCAACATCACCTTGGAAAAAAATACATTTCTAACAAATTTCCAAGCAATTGGGGAATTTCCCAAGCAGGGAGTTAAGACAAGAGATATCATTTCCTGTGGGCTGGAAGATTATTTTGTGAAAGGCAACCTGCACCTTGCTTACCACTGTTCTACACAACTTCTGATCAGATAAGTGAACTACAGATCTCTACCTCATCATTCTCTGCAAGTTGCAGGAAACCTGGAAGTGAACTGGGAAAGCCATATAGAGACTTCTAGGACATGAGTGAAAAGGGAGAAACAGCTTAGGTTTGTGGTGTGAAGTAAGAACACACACAAGTTGGTTACCTGTGTCTTGGCTGCCTCATGTTGAAAATTGAATTCAAATATCAATACTATATACACTACCTAGAGTGGGGTGCATGCTTTCACTGCAGTTTTAGGTAGAAAATATGGCATCATCTAAAGATAGAGCTGGAAGGATTCTGAGAGATCACCTGAATCTATCTTTGTTTTTTAAACCAGGTTCATCTGTGCCTGCACAATTTCAAACAGATGTTTCCCCAACCTGATTTTGAAGACTTACAATAAAAGGAGATTTTGCAACTCTCTAGGCTGCACAACCTATTCCACTGCTTAACTAATCTCACAATTAGAAATCCTTTTTTTTAAATCTAGCTCGAGTTTCCTGCTGCAGTTTCAACCCATAGCTTCTTTTCCAGGCTATTAGGAACATGAAGAATAGATTATTACCTTGATCTTTGCACCAGTCTTTAATCTACATGAAGTTTTATCATTCCTTTCCCCACCAGTACTCTTTTCATTTTACAACTAAATAACTCTGGTGCTTTCAACATTGTCCAGAAATCCCATTTTCTCTATCAGTTTCTCTAATAATATCTTCTGTTATCCTTCAGACTGTCTAAGGATGGTCCATAGCTTTCTCACAGTTTCCAAACCTGTACTCAACAATTCCAGGGATTCTCATTTGGCTTTTCAGGACAGGATTATAAAGGCCGGTAATGTTCATCTTGGGAGGCACAATAACCTGAAAATCCTCTTCTGAAGAATCAAGAGAATTGCTCTCTACACAGTACTTTTGCAGTTAGTTATTCAGGGAACCCATTTTCTTGCTAAATTTTATCCAACTTTTTCCAGACCAGTTTCCCAGTTCATCAAGACCTGCCTGAATTCTGCTTCTGTCTCCTGTGTACATGCAATCCCTCCCTGCTAAATTAAAAGGCAGCCTCTCTATTTCATTATCCAGGTCAGTAATGGAGCCACTGAGCAGAAATGGGCTCAGGAGAGATACTTAGGCTGCTCCCTCCTGCCCACAAGAAGGAGCCACTGGTTTTGCAGCCTCCCACAGAACAGCACTGAGTTTGTTAGATCTGGCCTGAGTTAAACCAGTGAAATGGTGTTTGTATGTTTGTTTGTTGTTGTTTGTTTGCTGGGTCTCTCTCAACAAACACCCATCCTCTGGGCTAAGCTCCACTGCTAAATGGGAGAGAGCAGCAGGTGAGTTGAGCACTCCATCCCAGTGATCCACACTGAGTCTTAACTTGGTTTCTAGCTCAGTTTTGTGCTGCTCTAAATAGCTCTTTTCAAAGCAATTCTGCTTTGGAGGGGCTTATGACAAGTATGGACTGACATCAGTGACCATCACATCCCCCTGGGGCCAGGAGCTGCTCCTTGGGCTGTCTTTAATCACTGGTACAGGCCAGGCCTAGAACAAGAGCTGAGCCTCATTAGTGATTAAAGTCTCAATTCTATGTGGTTGGAAAACAATGATCTCCATCTTTTTGTACAACTCCATCACAGAATTGTCTACCTTGTCCTGTCTCAGGCATTGCTGCTCCTGGAAACCACAGAATCGAGGCTGGAGAGAAGTTAAAGTGCTACCATCACCCCAAACTCTGTCCCCAAGAGCCACATCCAGGCTCCTCCTGAGCACTCCCACAGACAGTGACTCCAAACCTCCCTGGGGAGCTCATTTCAGTGCTGACCACTCTCTCACTGAAATTTCCATTTCTAATAAGCAATCTGAACCTCCTCAGGTGCAACTTCAGGCTATTTCTGCTCATCCTTTCTTTGGATAGGGCAGAAGAGATGACCCCACCTTGCTATAACCTCCTTCAGGGAGTTGTAGAGAGCAGTGGGGTCCCTCCAAAACCTTCTTTTCCCCAGACTGAAGAGCCTCAGTCCCTCAGCTGCTACTCCTAAGACTTGTTTTTCAGACCCTTCCCAGGACACACTCCAACCGCTTCAAGGTTCTTTTGTGAAGTGAGAAGTCCAAGACTCCACACAGAACTCATGGGACAGAGAATACTGAGATGTTCTATTCCAAAAATCACATTTTAGTGTCTCCTGAACTCACAAGTTATCCAGTACTGAGGGTTACACTAAGTTGGTTTTTACCTGGAAGCAAACTGTAATAAAAAATCAATACATATCTCTATTTATAGAGAATGAACTTCAAGTTCTGCATCCCTGAGAAGAGCAGCCAGAGCACTGCTGTGCCCTCTCAGTGAACTCCCTAAAGATGTGAACGTTTGCCTGAGGTCACAAATTTTACTTTTCTTGAGGACTGCTGACTTTTGCCTTCCTTTCACAGATGGACCACACTCCCAAAGCTCCAAAATAACCACTGATCCTGGACTATGGTCTCCAGTCAGGCTCTTGGCTGCCACTTTGGTGTAACAATGGTTTCTGATCAGCTGTTGCCTCATGTTTTGAAAGGTGGCATCTGTTTTTCACTCAGCATTATTGAAGATAACTGTTGGAAGCAGAAGCTGTGCACAAAAGTGAATGCAGCTGCCATATAATGTTGCAACTAATTTCTTTTCACCTTTATTGTGGAACTAGTATGTTAGAAAGATGGGAATTTTGGGAAGAACAGAGGCAGCTCCCTGCCTTCCCACTGGAGAGGAAAAAATCTTGTCAATCCAAAGACCATCCCAGGATACCTGAGGCTGGAAATACCCTCCCAGCCAGGCAGTCCCTGCTGTGCCCATGCCCACCTTGTTCCAGCCCAGCTGTCTTGAGTGCCACCTCCAGTGTTGCCACCTGCAGGGATGGGCACTGCAAACCCCACTGGGCAGTTCCAACCCTGAGCTCCC
>NW_027635389.1:0-33039 GCF_903797595.1 Erithacus rubecula | reverse complement strand
AAGATGTAAGCTGAGTTAAATGGTTAAGTGTTGTTCTTTTCCTAAGTTTACGTTTAATAAAGTATAAGCTAAGTTAAATACTGTTAAGTTATTCCTCTGTTAAATTGTTATAGTCATAGGTTAAAAGTTAGGTTAAATACTGTTAAGTGCTGTTTTTGCTCAATTGTGAAAGATCAAAGTATAAGTTTAAGGTTTAAGTTAAGTCCTGTTAAGTTTGAGCTCTCTTACTTGCACTCACTGTCCTTTTGTCACACCACCTGAGCACACACACACACGGACAGTTCTTGGTCATTTCTGGTTTGATTGACTGGATTTGTTTGGTTTTGTTGTTGCTTTGTTTCCTTGGTGCCTGAAGTGTCCAGTCCAGGAGTAGGGTGACTCTGATGTAGCTTAACATTAAATCTGTTTTTGCTGATCCCATGCTGGGGATTTTTTTAAATGCTCTCAGCCCTGGCTCATAACAGGGTGAAGGAGCCCTGGGCCCAGGCTCTGGCTGGGACATGGGGACGCTGCTGGGGGGTCCCTGTCCCCCTGTGCCACCCCAGGGCCGGCCCCTGTCCCCGTGAGGCTCTGGGGTCGATCTCATGGAACATCCTCTGGGGGAGGCTGCAGCACCGGGGGCGGGGGGACCTGGGGGGACAGGAGACCCCACTGTGCACGAGCAGCGTTGGACTGTGAGGGGGGAATGGGGCAGAGTGACCTCCCCAGTGACCTCACACAGCCCTGTGATGTCACACAGCACCCTATGATGTCACAAAGTCAATGTGACGTCAGACAGCTCTGTGATGTCACACAGAACCCTATGATGTCACATACACCCTATGATATCACATACACCCTATGATGTCACACAGCCCCTGTGATGTCACACAGCACCTTATGATGTCACAAAGTCATTGTGATGTCACACAACCCTGTGATGTCACACAGCACCCTATGATGTCACACAGCACCCTATGATGTCACACAGTCCCTGTGATGTCACACTGCCCTGTGATGACACACAACCCATGTGATGTCACACAGCCCCTGTGATGTCACACAGCCACATGTGATGTCACACAGCCCTGTGATGTCATACAGCACCCTGTGATGTCACACTGCCCTGTGATGTCATATAGCCCCTGTGATGTCACACAGCCTCTGTGATCTGTGAAGTCACAGTCATTGCTGTGATGCCACACAATCTGCCCTGGGATGTCACACGGCCATTCTGTCATGTCACAGCCTGCTCCAGGATCTCACAGCCCCTCTCTGATGTCACATAGCCACCCTGTGATGGCAGAACACACTCTCTGATGCCACAGCCTTCTCTGGGACATCACACAGCTGCTCTGTAATGTCACAGCCTGCTGTCTGATATCAGAGAGCCACCCTCTATGATGGCACAGTCTCCTCTGTCACCTCACTGCCCTCTCTATGGTGTCACACAACCGTCCAGTGCTGTCACAGCCCACTCAGCAATATCACAGCCTGTTCTGTGATGTCACAGCCCAATCTGTGACCTCACACAACCCACCCTGTGCTGTCACACAGCCCCTTTCTGACATCACAGCTGCTCTCTGGCTCCATGACACAGCCACAGAGGTGCTGCTGTGCCATAGCCCCCTTTGGGACATGACACAGCCCCTGCCAGTGCTGAGCACCTGTGAGCTCTGCCTGTGCCCTGCTCGTGTCCCTGCCATGCCCTGGCAGTGTCCCAGCCCTGCTGGGCTGTCACAGGAGCTGCTCCTGGGCAGAGCTGTCTCTCTGCAGCGCTGCCCTTGCCAGGAGCTGCCTCTGTGCCAGGAGCCCGGCCCAGCTCAGCAGCACAGGCACAGCAAAAGGACTTGAATCACCCTCTCAGAGCTTTGGTGCTGTTTACATCAGACTCAGTCCCTGAGAGAGTGTGCTCAAAAAACTTCTCAAGAGCTCCAAGTGAGATTGAAGCACTGAAGTTTCTCATATTTAAATAGATCCCAGTGAGGGACAGGACTGAGAAAGTGTCCCCAGGTCCCAGTTAGAGCAGAACACTGGAGGCACTGATGGCAGGTGGGGACAAAGCAGGGAAAGGTGTCTCTGGTGCTGAGCACAGCTGGATGTGTTTCAGCAATGCAAAGGGCCAAGGGCTGAGCCCCAGCCCCTGGCAAGGCAGATCCTGTCCCTCCCTCAGTGCTCAGGGCTCTTCCTGGGCCACTGGGCTCTGGGGATATGCAATGCCAAGGGCAGAACCATGGGGTGGCCCCTGCCAGGCTGCTGAGCAGGGACAAGGAGGCAATGAGGCCCCAGCACAGCAAGGCTCACTTGTCCCCTGCTGGCCTCAGGCCCAGGGCCAGCAGCCATGGCCCAAGTGCTGCAGCAGTTGACTCTGGCAGGGCCTTTCAGCTGCTGCCCATCCCTGTGCCCTCTGCAGCCCAGGCTGTGCTACGGTGTCCATGCCCTGCCCTCTGTCCCTGCAGGCTGTCATCATCCCCCGGCTGCCCCACCTCGCTGGCCCCTTCCTTTGCTGACAGCTCTGCGTCCTGCCTGCCTCTGCCTGGCCACACAAAACCTTGAGCTGCTCCAGACTTCTTCTGGGGGACATGTTGCACCACAGCACTGTCCTGGGTGGGAAATTTCTTTTTCTTTCTTCCTAGTCTGGACGTCCCCAGTTGCCCTTGGCATGAATCCTTTCTTTCTCGGGCTGTTTTCTACTATGCCAAAAGGATCCACCATCTCTGAAACCAGCCTTCAATCCCTCCCAGGGTTCTCCTCTGCTCTGCTCAGTCTCTACTCCACTGAGCACAGAGTTCCTTTGTCCCTAGATAGTGGTCAAGTGCTTGAGGCCAAGAGCCCTTGGACAAGAGGGATGGTTCTTTTCCATTGGAAGGAAACCATAGAACCCCAGGGTTTTGAAGGGAGATGAGAAGCAGTCAGCAGAGGTCAGGGCAAGCCAGACCTGTCTGTCCTTGAAGCTTTTGTCTGAAAGCAACCTTTGGATATACGGGGAGCTTTGGAGGTGGAATTCCATTTCAGCCATGGATTCATGGACTGGAAAGACAGTTGTCCATAGTGTGGAAGGAGGAGAAACCTTGACAGGGTCTTCCTGGAAAATCATCCCTTAGATAAGAAATTGCTTCCTTAGAATGACTAATACTAGAAATATTTAACTCCCTTTGCAGACCCCCACTTTATATCTTTGTGATTTTATTGGTCCATTTCTGATTCCTTAGGTGGTAGGTCACTTTTTACCTAAAATCCCTAATAGTTGGTCAGTTTCACAATCCCTTATACTATTGGTCCATTTCTAAGGCACCATGACCCTATAAAAGCCCCCTTAGTACCTTATATATTTGGACTGCTGCCTGGACCCCTTTGTGGAAGAAATAAAGTGTCTGCAGAACCTTCATGCAGCTTTCTCAATCTCTTTTTCTCTGCTGGACAGAAGGTACTTTGCAAGCTGAGCAAAAAATCACAATAAGAGCTAATGGCCTAAACTTTAGGCTTACTTGCATTCAAGTACCTTGTGACTGAAATCTGCCTGAGACACCAGGAGAAGCTGTTCCTTATGGGACATCTTATCCAGGCTTGTTGTGGCATCTTGGGGCAAACCCCAAGCTCTAGCAGTTACAGGTAGGAAGGAAAGGGTAGAGTCACAGTGTTTCAAAGCCTGATTAGAGGCAGCCCTAAGGAGGTCAAGGCCAGCCAGACCTGTTGTCAGGGAGGAATTCTCGGACAGACAGAATTTGGAAGGCCAAATCTCACTTTTGTCTATGGGCATCTGGATGAGGACAGTTCTCTTCAATAGGAATGAATGTAAGGAGGCCTGGTGTTTCAAAGGCAAATGAGAGCAGGCCCTTAGGAAGCCAAGGGAACCTAGACAGTCCTGGCAACTTTTGCCTGACAGCTATCCTTGGATGTAAGGAATTTTGGAGGCAGATTCCCAATTTTGGCTCTGGATGTCTGGACTTGAAACACGTTTTTTTTCCATGGGAAGAAAAGCACAGGAGGCACCCAGTGTTTTGAAGGCAGATGAGAGGTGGCCCCCAAGAGGCCAAAGCCAGCCAGAACTGTCTGTCCTGGCAGGTTTCATATGGGAATAATCCTTAGATATAATCAAATTTGGAGGAGGAATCCCAATTTTTGCCATGAACCCCTGGAGAAGAAGGACAGTTCTTTCCCACAGGAAGAAAAACACTGAACTCCCGTGTTTCAGGGGCTGATGAGAAATAGCCCCCAACATGGCAAGTCAGCTGGACCAGTCAGGCAGACCCCAGGAGGCCCAGCCAACCAGGCCTGTTCCACGTTCTTGTATCCTTGGGGTCCTGCAGCATCACAATTGCCCCTTGGTGTCGCATTCTGCCGCAGCAAGGGGCGCTACAACTCCCCTGGGGCCAGGAGTCGCAGACCTCAGGCAACCACTAATGACCAACAGGAAAAGACGACAACAGGGCGGGTCTTGGTTTAGCAAAACCTGGGATCCTTTACTGAGCCAGGAACCAAGACAAGAAGGAGGGTAGAGTCATGGGTTTTATATGCCAGGATAGGGGTGGACTTTAGGGTCAGGGTTCAGTAGTGAGAGGAGCAGAGGATTGCAAAGGGGTGGGTCGAGGAGGACAACCAATGGGAAGAATTAAGGCGAGAACACTGCAGTAGAATTTAAACCAGTGAGGGTACAGGAAAAGATCATTTGGGGGCCATTCCTTATCTGACAAAATGAGTGGAGTGTCTTTTCCCAGGCTTGCAGGAGCACGCCCCACTGGGTAGAGGGATGGAATTTTCTTTTTAAATCATGCCCCGCACCGATGCTGTCTGTCTAGGTAGAATCCCCACCTCCTGGAAAGGGGGCACATCTTGGTTCCATGTGGCCCTGTAGTATCAGAAGAGATCTTTGTTTCCATGACGTGCAGCAATATAACAATAGTCTCCTTAGCTCCACAGCAGCACAATGGCCCTTGATTCCATGAGGCCTTGCCGTGTCAAAATGGTTTCCTTCTTTCCATGGAACTGCACAATGCCACAATGGTCCCTTGATTCCGTGAGGTGGCACAGTCTCAAAATGAGCCCTTGGTTCTACTGGGTTCCCCAGGATGACAATGGCCCTTTGCTTCCACCAAGCTTGGATGTGTTACACTGGCCCCTTGCTTCCACAAGGCCCTGCAGTGTCACAATGGTTGCCTTGGTTCTATGAGGCCCTGCAATGTCACAATGGTCTCTTTTGGTTCCACAGTGCCACCACAGCACCTTGGTTCCATGAAGCCCTGAAGTACAGAATGGCCCCTAGATTGCTTTGGGCCCCTTATTGTTAACCTGAATTCTTAGTTCCACAGAGCCCTGTAGTTCCACACTGGTCTCCTTGGTTCCATGGTGCCACACAGTGTCACAATGGCCCCTCAGTTCTACAAGGCCCCATAGTGTCACAATGGCCACTTGCTCCCATGAGGTCCTGTGATGTCACAATGGTCTCATTGGTTGCACAAGGCCCTGCAGTTCCACAATGGCTCTTGAAGTGTCATAATAGTCTCAGGGAGTTCCCCTGGCTCCAAATGGCCTCCTTGGTTCGATGATGCCTGTAGTGTAACAATGGTATCCTTGGTTTCACAGAGTCAGAATGACCCCGTGGTCCCATGGAGCCCCACAGCACCTTATACAACCCCACGGCCCCTTATGGAGCCCCACAATGTCACTATGATCCCCTTGATTCCATGAGGCCCTGCCGTGCAACAACAACCCCTTGGTTACACAAGGCCCTGCAATGTCACAATGTTCCCTTAGTTCCAATGGATCCTGAAGTGTCATAATGGTCTCCACGGTTCCATGAGGCCCCACAATGTCACAATGATGTTTGGTTCCACAAGCTTTCATTCTGTCAACAGCAATCTCCTTGGTCCCGCAGTGTCACAATGGAGCCTTTGTTCCATGAGGTTCAGTAGCATAACATTGATGCTTTGATTCGATGAGGCTGGGTAGCACCACAATGATCTCCATGGTTCTTCAGCCCTGCTGTGGCTACCGTGAAAAAATGGACCTATGGTACCATGAGGTTCCATGGTGTCACCAGGGTCTCTTTGGCTCCACAAAGCCTTGCTGTGCCACAATTGCCTCTCATGGTTCCGTGAGTTTCCATACTGTGGATAATGATCTCCTTGGTTCCACAGTATCACAATGGACCCCTGGTTCTATGAGCTGCCTGGCCTCCCAAAGCCTCTCACAGACCCTAATGGGCCCTCATTGCCCCTCACAGGTCCCCATGGCCCCCCCATTGCCCCTCATGGCACCTCACAGCCCCAGGCATGGTGCTCCAGCCAAAGTAGGAGTTGAGCCCTCTTTGTTCCCCTTTTATTTCAGACCCTTCACAGCAAGGAGTAAAGAAAGGCTGAAATGGAGCCTTTCCCCAGCATTTCCCTCGGGGTTAATTGCGATCTGAAGCTCTGTGCTGGCACTGCCCCAGTGTGAACATCCCTGCAGCCCCAAGGCCTTTGCTGTCCCTCGTGTCCATTCCCTGTCCCCCGTGTCCATTCCCTGTCCCCAGTCAGAAAGAAAATTGGGAGGAAACGTGTTGAAGGTATAAAGTTAAGTTGGCATGGAAGAATGAGAAAAGAGAAAGGAGAGAGAGGAGCAGATAGGGGAGACAATGGAATCATGTGATAGAGTGCCGGTGGGGGAGGAGCACATTTGGACACTGCAGTAGGACAGGGACCAGCTCTGGGACATGGGTTGTGATAAGGAGAGTGAGCACAGGGAGGAAAAAACATCTGGAAAAGCAGATTGTATGTTAAAAAACTGGGATTTTCTTTTAAAGATTTTGTTTGGTTCAGTGGAAAAGTGAATGGTTGTCAGCTGTGGGAAAATGAATACCCCCCAGGCAGTTGTGAAGGGAACTAGAAGAAGTAAAGAGGATAATGCAGACGGATTGTTAGGGGCGTCAGGGGCTCCTATTATACCAGTGAGCCAGCACATTGGAGCCCTTGTTAACTTTTAAGATGGATCCAGATTGAGAACAGATGTGTTTCCTGATAGATACAGTCATCTCTCAATCCACACTGAATTTAATCCCTAATGGGGGGAAATCGTGAAAAATATCATTGATTATTCAAAGGGTGAGTGGAAAGCATGAGTAAGTGCATTTTATTCAATCACTGTTAGTAGATGTGGGGGTTAGGGTCCTGGCCAAGAGCTGTAGGATGGTCTGAGGGGTCCAGGAGTGGCTGTGGGGCTGTCAGGGCATTTTTCAGTGGTCATGACTCCCATAGATCCAAAAAGCTGCCAACAGACCCCCGCCTTAGTCTGGCCCGGCTTGGCTAGGCGGGGCCGCATGGATCCCCCGGCACCGGCCGCACGGACCCCCCGGCACCGGCCAAATGGACCCCTCAGAACCGGCCGCATGGACCCCCCGGCACCGGCCACATGGCCTCGGGCACTGGCCACATGGCCTTGGGCACTGGCCGCATGGACCCCCTGGCACCGGCCGCATGGACCCCCTGGCACCAGCTGCATGGACCCCCCGGCAACGGCCATATAAATCCTCCGGCACCGGCTGCATGAACCTTCTGGCACCGGCCGCATGCTTTCTTCTTAACAATCTAGATACTATTTTAACTTCTTAATGCCTAAATAAAATTCTTAATCTCCTGAACCCCCTTAATAAGAAGGAATAAAGCATGAAGTCCACAAAAGTCGGCGGAATGAAAATGAAATTCCCGATGGAAAGAAATTTAAAAAATGCAACTAATAAGTAGCTAAAAACCTTTTTTTTGTGGGGCTATGAGGGGATTGTGACTTCACTAACATTCCTTTAAACTGTGAAATATACTTGGGGAGGATGGGTGCTTGAGTTGAAGACTTTCCTTGCCTCGGGAAATGGAGCTCTCTGCTTTGGGACTGGAATATGAACAGACATTTGATAGAGAAGATGGTGAATAGGATTTTGTTTTTCAGCAGCCTGCCTTTAAAAGTAGTACCCCATGTATGCATCATAACCCATAACACGGTTCTGCAAGGACTGTGGGAATGAGAGGAAAATTCATTGTTCTGTATGTCACCGGCACATGCAGACTGTGAAGGTGAAGACACCCCACTAAGTCTAAAGCAGAAAAAACAAATTTTCTCTCTTAAGTGAACTGAAATGATTATTTGAGTGGATAATTGACTGAAGTGTTCTCTGTATGTGGTTTGTAAGAAATGTGGAGTGAAGGGAGGAGGGAATAATCTAGGAATCTTACTCTGAATAATTTTTTCTTGCATTATTAATAAATTTCTTCTTGTACTTCTAAGTTTTGAGCCTGCGTTGTCTTTACTCCTAAATCCTATCTCTAAAAAAAATTAAATATTTAAAATTGGCAAAGCCTTTAGTCACACCGTGACATACAGCTCCATAAAAAAAACCAGAAGCCCAGCCCAAGGAGTGCTGGGGAATGGAGCCACATCCAGGGCTGTCCCCAGAGCACAGGATTGGGGCCAGGGCAGTTCAGTCTCTTTCTTGCTGATCTGGACGAGGCCATCGAGGGAACCCTCAGTCAGATGCCAGGTGAGCCCAGGCTGGCTGGGAGTGTGGCTGTGCTGCAGGGCAGGAAGCTCTGCAGAGGGATCTGCACAGGCTGGAGCCATGGGCCCAGGACAATGGGATGAGGTTCCCCAAGGCCAAGGGCTGGCTGCTGCCCTGGGCTCACAACCATTCCAAATTCCTGGCTGTGCCCTGCCCCTGATCCCCACAGCCTGCCCTGTTTCCTTCATCCCTGCAGTGCCAGGCACTTTCTGGGACAAGGGAACTCTGCTGTGGTCATGGAGGTGCAAGGGCCAGCATTGCAGTTTGTGTCGTTTGGGGTCAGGAACGGGTGAGACTCAGAGGCACAGAAAGTTTCTCTTCATGGCCAACATAAAAAATACAACAATGATATAATTTGATAAACATCAAAATTCTTCCCTCAGCTGTGTGCAATGTCAAGGCAGTATCTAATGTATCCACCATGCACAAGGGATTTATTACAGGAATAATTTTAAACAAAGACATTAGAAAGGGTGATTTGTGATAAATATGAACACAATTAAGATGTTGACTGATGTGGAATGATTAAAGAACTGGAAGAGGAAATCTGGGAGCAATGGGAAGGCCATAGAACCAGCTGGTCTAGTGAAGAGATGTCCTTAGACATAGACATTTAAACAGGAGAGGTGGAAACACCCAAATGAAGAGGGACATGAAACAATAGACAGTATAATGGTAACACAGAAGGGAAGAGTGCAATGGTAACACATGGTAGAGGTGAAGGGCAATGTTTCTTCTCCTGCCTCAGTACACTTCCAAGAAGTTTCTGTTATCTCCTGGTGGGAAACATTTGACATTTCTTAAAATACTCAAGTAACCCAGCTAATGAGTTGTGCTCATGCCCTTTGCAAGTGTCTGGTCCTCTACAGCCCCAGGGCTCCTGTCCTATAAACATCTGCTCCAGCCCATTCCAGAATTGGGAGTAGCACCATCCTGGTATCATCAGGGAGCTGGGTCTGGAAGGGACATCAGCAATGTTTTAGTTTTGGATCTTTGGGGGTCAGGAACTGGTGAGACTCAGAGGCACAGGAAAGTTTCTCTCCATGGCCAACATAAAAAATTGTAAATATCATATAATTTTAAAAGCATCAAAACTCTTCTCTCAGCCATATGAGATGACCCAGCAGCATCTGATGTGCCCACTTATCCACAAGGGATATCCATACAGCAATATTTTTAGATATAGACAAAGGTAATTGTAAAAGACATAAGTGCAAAGACAGGGCAACTCCCTGAAGCGCAAAGTGGGAAGATACTCAGTTGAGAGGCATTGGAATGGCCAGAGTGGAGGTAGAGGAGGAAATGTGGGAGCAATGGGAAGGCCATAGATCCAGCTGATCTAGTTAAGAGATGTTGATAGACATGGCCATTAAAATAGGAGAGGTGGAAACTCATGAATGAAGAAGGACATGAAAAACCTGAATATTAGTGACACAAACAGAGGGAAAGATCAATATTTCTTCTTCTGGCACTGTACAATCGCAGGTAATTCCTGCTCTCTTGCAGTAGGAAAACTTTGACATTTCTTAAAAATACTCAAATTACGCAGTTAATCACCCAACAAGCTGCTGGTCTTGTACAGTCCCGGAGGTCTCCTGTCCCAAAAATATGTGCTTTATCTTTAATAGGGATCAGCATTGTCCAAGGATCATCAGAGAGCTGAGTTGGAAGAGACCTCAGCAAGTCAGCAGCCCAATCTGTAAGAAACAGCCCCAGAGCAAGTGGTTCAAGGCTTGATGTGGTCTGAATTTGAAAATCCCAAAGGACAGGTATAGGGAAGCTCACTTCCAAGGAAAGGGGTGTACTAATACTTATAGGTGTTAATAGACACCTTCTCAGGTTGGCCAGAAGCCTTTCCTACCAGAACTGCCAAAGCACGAGAGGTCACCAAACTACTGTTACAAGAAATGATACCACGCTTCGGAGTTCCAGCCACACTATCCTCAGAGAGAGGGCCACATTTCATTTCATTTCAAAGTGAATTAGTCACCTGTTTGGTATAGATTGGGAACTTCACACCCCCTATCACCCTCAGTCAAGTGGCCAGGTAGAAAAAGTGAATCCTTTGATTAAACAGCAAATTGCAAGATTAGGACAAGAAGCTCAATTACCTTGGCCCCAGGCTCTTCCATTAGCATTGTCATGGATTCAGACTAAACTGAGGGCAAAAGAGAAACTGAGTCCTTTTGAGATTCTCTATGGAAGGCCATATGGATTATAACAGGGAGCACTGGCCCAAGTAGGGGAAGAAACCCTACACAGGTACATGATGGCCCTGAACAAACAACTCAGAGAAATTGAGAAGCATGTGGCTGGAGCTCGGAGCAGAGAACTAGATGGCCTAGTACATGACACACAACCTGGAGATTATGTGTATGTTAAGTCTTTTACAGAAGAGACTCTGGAGTCTCAGTGGGAAGAAGTGTTACAAGTGCTTCTCACCACTAATACTGCAATCAAGATTAAGGAACAGAAGGCTAGGTTTCATCATATGCAAGTAGAGAAGGTTCCAGAAGCTTCTTTGAAAGCAACACTGGGTGATAATGAACCGAATTTGAAATTTACTTGAGAAAGATTAATAGATTTTGGATAGAAATGTTAGCGTGGAGAACTTTATTTCTCACGATTATGGCCATAACTGTGACCAAAGTCAATGCAACACCACATATATATAGTACAATTGGGAGATTTTTTTGCCATGGAAAAGCTTATGATGCTTACTCCCGTAGGATGTTATCCCAAATGATGAAGGTTACCAATGCAACTGTCGGGGAAGGGAGAAAGGTTTGGGGTTGTGAATAAGCGTTTGTTCAGGTTAGATTTCATAAGTACTGCTAGAATCCTATGAACAACTTGGAATTGAATCTGGATATTGTGAGATCTGTTTGTCTACCTGTCCTGAGTTTAGACTTAAAATTGAAGGTGTGCAGTTAAGGGGTGTAGAATAGATTACAATATTACTATGGATTGCATTGAACCCCAAATAGATGAGACTGCAGAAAATCCACTGCCCCAGAGACCGGAAGAAACCACAGTCACTCAAACCCAAACTACCTCAAGGAGAACAATTCAGCCAATAATTACCAAAATTGGACCTTGTGCTATTAAGAGAGTAGGGACCCAAAGATGATTACTGAATCCAGAGTGGTCCCTGAAGCGAGTAGAAATGGAAATACAAGTAAATGCTTCTGCTATACAGTAAGAATGTACCCCAATCCTTACCACTTCCTCTATGGATTGGACAACTTGGTTACAGAAACATGCTCCTGATATGCTCAGACAGAAAATAGATCTTACTGGGATACTAGGGACAGGATTGGGAATCTTGAACACTATGGACTCAGAAGTGTTAATGGATAAATTGGCTGCAACTGGTAGCGACACAGTTAAATTACAACAACCTCTACTATCTTCTCTACTAGCCTTACGTACTAGACAGTGGAAATTTTCCAAAATGTTACCGGAGTGCAAAAGTATAGAAGAATAAAAACCATGGACTAATAATGAATGCAATGGGAGCAGCTAATGAAAACATGTCCTTAGCCCTTGGATGTGTACAGGCACAATTATGGATGCAATCCGTAGATGCCTCGATTATTAGGGAAGATGGTAAAGGCACATTCCCTGTGGAGATTCACAGAATAGTTTTGGATAATGCTTCTGATTTAGAAAAAGAGCTCCAGTCATGGTGGGTCCTAGTTAATTTCACTTATGATCCTGTAACAAGTATGGTAACTGCCTTTGTTCTAACTATACATAATGTATCAGTGAATCTGAAACATCCAATAATTACCTTAGGATTGAACCATGAAGGAGCCATCCTATTCCCTTCCGAGCACAGGAAATGGGCACAGAAGGCCAAAGGGAAATGGCAGACTATTAATATAGAGTCTTGTACATTGAGGAAACAATTGGGGTTTATATGTGAAGGAAACATAAATAATGACCAAGATACCTGTCTGGATACAGAGAAAAGCATTTGCCACTTTGAAGTTCACTTGGCCAACCGGACAACCTTACTTGTGCACAGAGGCCAGGATTGTGTGTGTGTCTCACAACACTATGCTCCACAATTCGGGTAGACGAATTAGCTATAAATGAAACCCAGTCCAATCTGTGTATTTGCAACTTTGTTAGAATTGAAGGTTGTGACTTTTCTTATCAAGCACCTGTGATATCACACCAATATATAAAAGCAAATCTGACCAGTACAGGAAATATCGCCTGTACCTATCAGGATGAATTTGACTTTAGTCAAGCAGCTATTGAAGCATGAGGACTTCAAGGAGATTCTCAAAGAAATTAAGAACAAAGGGAGAAAGACTCTGATCACACTACACCACAACACAGAAACCATAAGAAGAGCTTTCAAAAGATTGGAAGTAAGCACTTCTTACCATTGGTGGGATGCGCTCTTTGGATGGTCACCTTAAGGAACTGGAAAACTCAACACATTGGTTCATCCAATTATTGTACTATTAATTTTAGTTGGTGTTAGTATGATTATGTCTATTAAAATGTTCATTTGGAATTGGAGGATATTGCAACGAGTAGCAATTCTAACTTCATCAATGAGAGCATTCAGTGTAGCTTTAAGAGACACCATGCCCCAGTATGAGGATAAAGGACTTAGGTACTAGTAAAAGAACTTACTAATTTTGTAGAAAAGGGAGCAATGAGCCATAATATTCGTACTATTATTTTATAGTTTTAAGAATTGCATGTTTAGGGAATGAGTTATGGGGTAGATATCTTGAAAAGCTTAGGAACTAGAGGTTAGGAATGTAACCCTTAAACATATATATCCTAGCAGGGGGATTAGAAGTTGACAAAGTCTGGTCATATAATATGCAGTACCAGCAACATATATATATATATGGAAACAATAAGTGAAACTGATATACATTAGAAAATGCTTAGAGTTAGCCAAAAGAAACCCATCAATTATAAATTTTGACACTGAAGGCAATAAATGAATAGAGGGACTAGCAAGTCAGGTAGTCATGGTAACGAGGCAGAGGGAAAGGTTTAGAGAGAGGTAGACGATCCTTACTTCATCTCTTACAACCCTTCAACTCAAATTGAAGACCACTGTCCCAAAACCAAGGGAATACTACACAGCCACAATGAGTATGCAGCTAATTTTAATACTAAATGGGGAATGGGCGGTGACAGGTAATAAATGTGTACAGGCAGCTTTGAATATGCATGATTTTTGTGAATAAATGAAGGACCAAAAACTGCCGAGTGTGCACACACCTTTTGGAGACATCCCGCATGTTCGCCCAGCACTGAAATAAACATATTCTTTTGACTAAATTGGCTGAAAGGTATTTTCCTTGCCTTTCATGCATCGCAATGAATATCTCTGATCAGCACCCACTGGTGTTGCGCACTCTGATGATATCAGGCACCATACCACCACAAATTCAACTCGGAGGTTTGGCAGCCTGGGGACTGCAAATTGAGGCAAATTTCTGATCGGGGTTATTGAGGTGAAGGGCAGGAATTATCCTATGATGCCTTTACGGTGTTTGACTGATACCCCTGTTTGGCAGAACCAGTTGTCCATACCAAAAATTAAGTTGATAGCCCTTCGTCAATTGGTTCAAATGCAGTGATGGAGAGCATTGGGGCAGTACAGCCTGGTATGCCTTTACCCACCTGTGAGAGTCCGTCTGAGCCTCTCGTCTGTTTCTGCCCAACAACTCTCGCCTGAGGCCTGCGCTGGCCAGGGATGGGAGGAACGCCAAGTGACTGTTGCACAGGTGATGCCTACCAGGACTGGTTTCTCATGACAACTAGTCACGGGAAGTTTACTCAACAAGCTCCCACAGATGAAAGAACAATGGGCTGGTCAGTATGGGCTGCCCTGCGTGTGTTCATGACGACAAAGATGGCCTGATGTGCCTTGAAGCGTCCTGTTTCCACCTGTTCCCCCGCGTAATGAACTCGACATACAATAGTCCATAAATCTTCCCACCTTTTGGCCAGAAGCCACTTGCTTTGGGAAAGGACTATAAAAGTGACTTTCTCAGAGGAGACACCCAAGATCTCCCCAGACGGCAACAGACATCTATTGGCTGCTCCACGAGGATTCGTCTGCCCGTCTTTGTAGCTATAATCCCGACCCCCCTTTCTCTCTCTCACTCTCTCTCTCTCTCTCTCTCTCTCTGTCCCACTATCGCATTTTGGTAGGCACTAAATAAAGTGCATTTCTGTAGAAGTAAACTGGTTTTGTCCCCTGCTGTGTCTTTTGCGCTCCGAGATCCATAAAAGAACCAGTCACGACTCGCTCTTGAATTGAGCGGACCGTGACATTATTTGTAGTAGTCGGCAATTGAATTCCTGATACTGGGGGAGTTGGGGTTTCTGTGCACTTTGTACCCGGGGAAGACCTGTGCCATTTCAGCCGCACCCAGCCTGTCAGTACCCTACTGAACAGTGTTAGAAAGCAAGGGAGGTGGTATTGGGTTCTTCCCGCAATCTGCACACAGACCCAGGTGGATAATCAACTCCACTTCCAGTTATCGGAGAATTTTTTTTTTTTTTAAAGGATCTCAGCTGAGCAAAAGATGGGACTTGTGTTTTTTGTTGTTTGCTGCTTGGTGTAGTTGAGGAGACAACCATTGTGCAACTAAAGAGATCCTCCCAAGCAGTTTGGTCTCCTCAGCCACTCAGGGATGACAGGGGGTTGTCCCCAGCAGAAGTCTGGGTGACAAGTGTTGACCTTCCTGAAGTGGTTTTTCCCCCTCGAACATAATCGTAACTCAGAGGTTACAGCTGTTGTACAATAATTGTAATTGACTACTTGGGATTGCAAAGAGACAAGTGGTTTTTGTAATTAAGTTAGTACCTCCCAAGTAGTGTGTCTCTTCACCCGCTCCAAGGACGAGAAGGGATTCACAGTTTCAGCTGTGCTTTTTGTGTAACTTTAAGCGTGTCACCCTGAGAGTGGTTTTAGTCCCTTCGTAAAAATGTCTGAAAATTATAAAGCTGCATTTTATGCTTTACTAGCTAAGTATAATGCCAGACCCTCCCAAGGGGGGGAAGACTGGGCACACAGTAATTGGTTTAATTTAGAAAATGTGATTGATAGGATACATTCTTTGCAACATGAAACAAAATTCAAACTGAGCAAGAAAAATAAAGCCACACTTTGCTCAGTTCTAGGCGCTTGTCTTTCAGCTGCTGTAGAATCTCATTTTAAACGAGTGAGTGAGGAAAATGCAGTGATAGACTCCTTGCAAAACCTAGTGGAAGCTTTGCAAAAGTTATTACAGGAGAAAACAAATAAAGTAGAAACTCTGGAAAACCAACTAGAACAGCAAAGAAATTAGGTAGAAACTCTGGAAAACAAACTAGAAAAGGAAATAAATCACAACTATTTACTACAACTATCACATGCCTCACAACATGCAGATACACCTAATGAAACAGAAGAAAAGGAAACATATCACATAAAGCAGATATACCCACTGAGAGAATTAGTACACATACAAAATAGTGGGGAAAATTGCTGCTCTAAAATGAGACCTCTCATTAAAACGGAATATAGATACCTGAAAGACAAGTATTTTGACCCCCACATAACCTCCAAAGAAATACCATACACTGCTACTGAATTGGCCAAATTAAAGAAAGAATACTCACGTCTCCCACAAGAATCTGAGACCGAGTATGTCTTTAGAGTTTCACTCACTGGAGGAGATCAAATTAAATTAAGTGAACAAGAAGCCAGTGGGTACTGGGGGCCCAGAGTTTTCTTAACAACTGGAAATGCTCGTGTTCCATGGTCTCTGACACAGCCTGCAGCCTACTGGGCTGGGGGACTTAGCCCCCTAGAAAGAGGTGATTCTCTAGCCATAACTGGCACCCCAGACCAACTCCTAAAAAACATTCACAAAGCTGCCTGCTTGCAAATTATACATGAAATACAATTCACTGCTGGTCATAAATCACCTATGCAATTACCTGTAAATGTAAAACAATACCCTCTTCGCTCTGGTGCCAAAAAAGGGCTCAAACCGGTTATACAGGACTTGCAAAACTCCCCTGTATGGCCAATCCAAAAACCCAAACCTGACACTGTAGCTGTGTACCAATACATACATGATGTATTGATAGGAGAAGAAGAAAAAGAAGAAGTGAGGGATGTGCAACAGAAAATAATTTTCCACCTAGAAAGCCCTAACTTGCAAATTGCCTCAGAGAAAATTCAAAAACCTTCTCAGAAAGTGAAGTTTTTGAAGACAGCCACTACTGGTTCTGCCCCCCCTGACAGAGTGGCCCAGAAATCCTCAGTAACAGAAGGAACTGTAAAAAGTCTGGCAATAACAGAAACTGAGAACTTGGGCAACAGAGATGACAAACCTGCCTCAATAATTAAAGTAGCCTCTGCTTTCTCCCCCGAACAATCTTTGTTCACTAATTCTTTCTTCACTGATGCTTCTGCTGAGCAAATTATTACTGGGGGACAGGGTGACTCTTGGCTTGGAGTGCTGATGGTTATTTGGGGTATTTTTCAGCTTGAAGTGTGGAGTGCCTCCTTTGTTTCCAACTACACTGGCTCTTATGCTGTCTTCAAAGGAGGTACAGAGTGGCTTCCTTCTTTGCAGCAAAATGGCTGGGAAGTTAACAGAATTTCTGTCTGCATAGTTCCATCATTTTAACCTCCTGCCTCTTTGTGGCAGATTCTGTTGTGTTTACTTTTCACAGAATAACACCATGGAACGTGAAGATTAATTGCTGAATCCCTCATCGAATCTGTATACAGTTATGGCACAGGACCTTATAGCTGTGTTTTATTTTGTGAAAATTCAAAATCAAAGTTGAACTGTTGTACAATTTTTCCAAAAAAATTATATGTGGGAAAAACAATACAAAATATAAAAGGGAACTCAATGTTAAGTTGTAACACCTACTACCCAACCACTGGTTATACTGAGCCTGAAAATTTTTGAGATTGGACCTTGGGTAATTCGGAAAACTGGCCAACAGAAAATATTGTTTAATTCGTCATGGTCTTTTAAACAAGTCAAATTGCCAATGCAAAACAATGTTTCAGTAATTCAGTCAGCTTGTTCACCTTTTCTTGGCGTGGACAAACAACATGGTTGCAAAACCAGGATGATTCTTTCAAGAAACAAACAAGAGACATAACAGGTGTTGTGGGAACAGGATTGGGAATTTTAAATAGCATTGATTCAGAAGTACTAATGAACAAATTAGTTGTCACCACCAGAGACCTGACCAAATTGAAACAACCCCTGCAGTCCTCTTTAACGGCCCTGGGGACACAAGAGTGGTTATTAGCAAACATTTTACTAGATTGGGAAAAGGCAAATGTAAATGATCACAAATTGATAATTGATGCTCTTAGTATTGCTCAAAACAACATCTCCTTAGCCCTCAGCTGTATCCAGGCATAGCTTTGGATGCAAACAGTTGTTGCCTCAATTATAAGGGAGAGGGAAGAAGGCATCTTCCCTACTGAAATCTGGACAATAATTTGGGACAATGCTAATGATTTTGAAAGGAAGTTTCAGTCCTGGTGGAATTTGGTAAACTTTACCTACAACCCCAGCACAAACACAGCCACAGCCTTTGTGCTGACAATACGCAATGCTTCAGTGCATTTGATACACCCCATCATTGCATTAGGATTGAATCACCATGGAACTATTCTCTATCCTTTCGAGCATAGAGAATGGGCCTGTCAAATTGGTGAGAAATGGCAAACTGTTAATTTGGAATCTTGTGTTGTTTGGGAGCAACAGGGTTTCATTTGTGAAAGCAATGCCATTGTGGCCCAAGACATCTGTTTAGACACAGAGCAAAATATCTGTCATTTTGTAATACACCTGCAACAGTGCTGGTGTACATAGGAAATGGATGTGTGTGTGTAAGAACTGCTTGCAAATTAGTGTTTGTAGAAAATGTAACAGTGAATCTAAAAAATCATTTAAATTTTTGTGTTTGTAATTTTACCACAATCATGGGCTGTGACTTTTCCTATACTGTTCCAGTCATGGCTCATCACCTCTTGCAATCCAGTTTTACACTGATTCATCAGTTAGTGTCTGCTCCCATCGGGATGAACCTCACTTTGATTAAACAATTGCTGCTTCACCAGGACTTAATTGGAATCTTGGAAAAAATCAAGAAAAATGGACAGAAGACCCTGGTGACAGTTCATCACCATGTGAAAGACAAATACATCAGGTTTTAGAAAGGGTAAAAGGGGATGCTGAACTCAGGTGGTGGGATACACTTTTTGGGTGGTCACCTACTGCGACCGGCATCCTAAACAAATTGTGTCATCCCATTGTTGTGCTTTTGATTTTGGTTTTAATCAGTTTTGTTTTGTCAGTCATTTTATACATGCTGAACTGGAGAATGGTAAAACGACTGACACAATTGGCATCAACAATGGAAGCACATAATTTGATCACTGCTCCATATGCTAAAGATACCCCTAAAGTTATTGACACCAGACAAATTACACGAGCAGTGAAAGTCAGGCCTTTAACAGCAAACTGATTAAAATTGTTTGTTAGTAGTTATGATTGGTATGATCAGTTTTAGTAATGTTAAGCTTCTTATTAAAATGGTTTTGGAAAATAATCGTTTTAATCATAAAAATATATTATAATGGATACTGATTTGTTTTAATTTTAATTGTTTGAATGTTTTTTTATTAATTAATTTTGATTCTAATTGTTAGAATTTTAATTGTTTGAATGTTATTTTATTGAATAATTTTGATACTAATTGTTAGAATTTTAATTGTTTGAATGTTATTTCATTGATTTTGTTTTTGATTCTAATTGTTTGAATTTTAATTGTTTGAATTTTAATTGTTTGGATGTTATTTTATTGATTAATTTTGATTGTTTGAAAGTTATTTTAGCTAATATTACTGTGATTTGTTTGAAAAATTATTTTAATCAATTTTGTTGTGATTATTTTGCTTTATTATTTTCCTGTTTATTTTCCTTCCTTTTCCTTTTCCTTTTCCTTTTCCTTTTCCTTTTCCTTTTCCTTTTCCTTTTCCTTTTCCTTTTCCTTTTCCTTTTCCTTTTCCTTTTCCTTTTCCCTTTTCCCTCTTATACCCGGTTTTTTGTTTTCCCTTTTCCTATTCCCGGGATGTGCTACCAAGGGCGGGTCCTGAAGATGCTACTATGTCACAACATCATGCTGCTGGAGTTTCTCAGCGACGCTCGTTGGTCACGGGGTGATGTGAGAGTCGATCCGAGCCTCTCGTCTGTTTCTGCCCAACGACCCTCGCCTGAGGCCTGCGCTGCCCAGGGTTGGGAGGAACGCCAAGTGACTGTTCCGCAGGTGATGCCTACCAGGACTGGTTTCTCATGACAACTAGTCATGGGGTGTTTACTCAACAAAGCTCCCACAGATGACAGAACAATGGACTGGTCAGTATGGGCTGACCCGTGTGTGTTCATGACGACAAAGATGGTTTGGTGTGCCTTGAAGCGTCCTGTTTCCACCTGTTCCTCAGGGTAATGATCTCCACATACAATAGTCCATAAATCTTCCCACCTTTTGGCCAGAAGCCACTCGCTTTGGGAAAGGACTATAAAAGTGACTTTCTCAGAGGAGACACCCAAGATCTCCCCAGATGGCAACAGACATCTATTGGCTGCTCCACGAGGATTCGTCTGCCCATCTTGGTAACTATAATCCCGACCCCCCTTTCTCTCTCTCTCTCTCTCTCTCTGTCCCACTATTGCATTTCGGTTGGTGCTAAATAAAGTGCATTTCTGTAGAAGTAAATTGGTTTTGTCTCCTGCTGTCTTTTGCGCTCCGAGATCCATAAAAGAACCAGTCACGACTCGCTCTTGAATTGAGCGGACCGTGACATTATTTGTAGTAGTCGGCAATTGAATTCCTGATACTGGGGGAGTTGGGATTTCTGTGCACTTTGTACTAGGGGAAGACCTGTGCCATTTCAGCCGCACCCAGCCTGTCAGTGCTGCAAGGACTGAACAGTGTTAGAAAGCAAGAGAGGTGGTATTGGGTTCTTCCCGCAATCTGCACACAGACCCAGGTGGATAATCAACTCCATTTCAGTAATTGGAGAATTTTTTGAAAGGATCTCAACTGAGCAAAAGATGGGACTTGTGTTTTTTGTTGTTTGCTGCTTGGTGTAGTTGAGGAGACAACCATTGTGCAACTAAAGAGATCCTCCCAAGCGGTTTGGTCTCCTCAGCCACTCAGGGATGACAGGGGGTTGTCCCCAGCAGAAGTCTGGGTGACAAGTGTTGAACTCGCTGAAGTGGTTTTATCCCCTCGCACATAATCGTAACTCAGAGGTTACAGTTGTTGTACAATAATTGTATTTGACTACTTGGGATCACAAAGAGACAAGTGGTTTTTGTAGTTAAGTTAGTACCTCCCAAGTAGTGTGTCTCTCCACCCGCTCCAGGGAAGAGAAGGGATTCACAGTTTCAACTGTGCTTTTTGTGTAACTTTAAGTGTGTCTCCCTGAGAGTGGTTTTAGTCCCTTTGTAAAAATGTCTGAAAATTATTTTACGCTTTACTAGCTAAGTATAATGCCAGACCCTCCCAAGGGGGGGAAGACTGGGCACACAGTAATTGGTTTAATTTAGGAAATGTGATTGATTGGATACATTCTTTGCAACATGAAACGAAATTCAAACTGAACAAGAAAAATAAGACTGCACTTTGCTCAGTTCTGGGCGCTTGTCTTTCAGCTGCTGTAGAATCTCGATTTAAACAAGTGAGTGAGGAAAATGCAGTGATAGACTCCTTGCAAAACCTGGTAGAAGCTTTGCAAAAACTATTACAGAAGGAAAGAAATCAGGTAGAAACTCTGCAAAACCAACTAGAGCAGGAAAGAAATCACAACTATTTGCTACAACTATCACATGCCTCACAACATGCAGATACACCCAATGAAACAGAAGAAAAGGAAACATATCACATAAAGTAGATAAACCCACAGAGAGAACTAGTACACGTACAAAATAGTGGGGAAAATTGCTGCTCTAAAATGAGCCCTCTCGTTAAAACAGAATATAGATACCTGAACGATGAGGATTTTGACCCCCACATAACCTCCAAAGAAATACCATACACTGCTACTGAATTGGCCAAATTAAAGAAAGAATACTCACGTCTCCCACAAGAATCCGAGACCGAGTATGTTTTAGAGTTTCACTCACTGGAGGAGATCAAATTAAATTAAGTGAACAAGAAGCCAGTGGATACTGGGACCTAGAGTTTTCCTAACAACTGGAAACGCTCGTGTTCTTTGGTCTCTGACACAGCGTGCAGCCTACTGGGCTGGGGGACTTAGCCCCCTAGAGAGAGGTGATCCTTTAGCCATAATTGGCACCCCAGACCAACTCTTAGAAAACATTCATAAGCTGCCTGTTTGCAAATGATATATGAACGAATACTAAACCCTAGCTATGAGTCACCAATGCAATTACCTGTAAAGCCTGAAATTATGACACCTTTAATTCGGGGTCTCCCTGAATCTCTGTAACCTACAGCAATCCTTCTTCAAAAAACTATAGTGTCTATAACCCCTATAGACAGGCTTGATAAATATCTTGGGCGCCAACGTTCAGGCAGTCAAACTGGTTCTACTGAAACCTCTGGCTTTACGCCTCCTACGACTCCTGCACAACCTTCGAGCACGTACCCGGATACTAAAGTATGGACATGGGAGGAAGTCGCAGAGGAATTGATTAATTATAACAGAAAATATGGGCCAGTCAAACTTCTAGAAGACAAGCCTGAGAAAACTAGAGGGGTCAGACATATTGTCTCCCCTAATGAAAAGCCAGAAAAGGGGAAACCAGTCCACAACAATCATGCCAGTCGCCAGAAACTTTGATCTTTAGGACTAAAAAGGCAGTGCCACAAGAAATCATGGACGCCTTGTCACATGATAAATTAGCCAAAATAATTTCCAACTGGTACTATCCCAAGCCTGTAATACTAAAGACATCTTACTTACAACCTTCAGGCAATAAGCCAAAACTTTCCCTTGCACAAGTACCAGGCAATGAAGCATTGCAACCACAACTGCTGCCAGGTAATAAATCATGTGAAACACAGCAACTTCTCCCTCAGCTCCAGGAAAATAAAACAAATCAGCCTAATTTAAACTAGAAACTCTGTCTCTAATCAGTGGGTGCAGGGATGGAGATTACATGTTTTTAAGAAAGCTCACAAGAGACCCAAAAACAGGTGACTTATTGATTACTGCAATAGTTGGGCCCAAACGTGTACCAGTAATTTTTGTTGTTGACACCGGGGCTCAAATAAGTGCTTTAAAAAATGAAGATGCTCAAAAGTGTGGGGTGATCCCCAACAAAAGACAATGCTGTGTTATAAATGCTCTAGGGGTTGCAGTGCCTATGAACATTACTCTAGTAAAACTCACATTGCCTGGGGATGATAGTTATTCAAATGGTTGTTGAAGATATCCCAGACAGTTTGCTGGGACTGGATGTACTTGCAGGAAAACAGTGGGAAGACCCAGATGGTTTTTTATGGTCCTTTGAAGCTCCTCGCCTTAATATCAAACTGCTCCAAACCACACCTTCCCTACCATTCAGTAAAATCACTTCTGTAGAACAATACCCTCTGCCATCTGGTGCTAAGGAAGGCATTAAGCCAGTGATTAAAGAATTAAAAGATCAAGGAGTAATTATCAACACTCACAGTCCTTTTAATTCTCCAATTTGGCCGGTGAAAAAGCCTAGTGGAAAGTGGAGATTGACAATTGATTATCGCCGCCTAAATTCTAATACATGCCCCCTCACAGCAGCAGTTCCAAACTTAGCTGAACTGATATTATCAATTCAAGAAAAGGCTCACACCTTCATGGCTGTAATAGATGTAAAAGACATGTTTTTTATGATACCTATACAGCCAGAAGACATGGATCGTTTTGCTTTCACATGGAAGGACAACAATACACATTTACTAGGTTACCTCAAGGGTACCAACACTCTCCCACCTTAGCCCACCACGCCTTAGCCCAAGAGCTAGAAACCAGCTCTGGCCATTGTGTCCTGCACCTGTGGCCCACCAGCACCTGGCCTGGGCAGTGGCATTTTCCAGCGCTGGAGGGACTGAGAAGAGACTCAGCTGAGCTACCACCCACAGGAGAGAGACTTTCTGAATTTGTCACCTCTTCAGAGCAGCCAGAGATTTTGTTGTTTGATATTGTTCATTTTTTTCATGCTGGGCAGTGATTTGCCTGTTGAATAAAAAAGTTTTTTTCCACTTCTCTCTGACGAAATTTCTTCCCGAACTGATTGGGGAAGGAGTTGCTTGGGTTTGCTTCCAGGGTGGGGGATGGGACCCTCTGGATTTTTTCTCCCAAATTTGCCCTAAACCAGGACAGTTAAATACCCAAATACCTCATCATTAGTAATGTGCATGAATGGATGAACGAGATTCCCAGAGTCTCTACCTCCTATCCAGTGAAACCACAGCCAAGGGAAGAGGCTTGGCAGAATCAGGGGGGGAAAGAAGACCCTGCTGAGCCTGGTGCCCACTCGGCAGTGGGCTGATCTCCTGTTGGCATTCTGGCCATTCATACCACTACTCTGATCATTTTGGTGAACCACCTGGCCTCCTGGTAGAGAAGGGAAGGCCTCCCATGCTGGCAACAGGCAGACCATGTGTGAGAGCCCAGTGGGTAGAGCTGGGTTTCCATGACCATACCTGGCATGCTGTGGACACAGGGTACACCTGGTCCCCTGTTCCAGTGGGACAACAGGGCCTCCCATCCCAGCAGAGGGCACACCTGCTTCCTGTGATCAGACTTGGCCTGTGGGGGACACAAGAGTTTCCCAGGCCTGGGCTCTGGTGCTGTCCCTGCTGACTGAGTGCCAGAGCGGCTCCCAGCGACACCTGCCACATGTTCCTTCCCCTGCCCTCACCTCCCTGAACCACCAGCACCCACTGCAGTCCATGGTGGCATCAGAGCTGTCTCCAGCCTGTTCAAAAGGAGACAGATCACAAACAGGCACAGGGTGCCCATGGTGACATCTCAAGTCTCTCTGGGCTGCTAAAGAGCACTGAGGTCACATGAGGCCAGTGACTTCATGGTGACATGCCAGACCTCTTTCACCTTCCAAAGACTTGTGAGCTCCCAAGCACTCACCAGAGGACAACAGATGTGTCTCTACATGCCAAGGAGCCCATTTGGCACAGGCACTCACCGAGGTTCCATGCTTACATCCCAGTGGTCTCTGTGATCCTAAAGAACACTGAGGTCACGTGCAATCCCAAGGGCTCCATGGTGACATTGCAGCAGTCTCTCATTTGCCAAACCACACTGACCTCACAGGCTCTCACAGGGTCTCAATGGCAACATCACAAGTGTCTCCAGGATGCTAAGCAGCTGTGATGTCACAGGCACTCACAGGGACTCTAGGGTAACATTCCAGGGGTGTCAAAGGCTGCAAAAGAACCATGAGGTCACACAGTGTTACAGGAATTCCACAGGGACATCCCAGGGGGCTCCAGGCTGCTAAAGAAGTGCTTTGCCACAGGCACTCAGAGGGGTTCCATTGTGACAGGCCAGTGGTTGCCACGCTCCTAAGGAACACGGAGGTCACAGGCAGTGACAGCAGCTCTGTGCTGACATCCCTCGTGTCTCCACCCTGCCAAAGAACTCTGATGTCACTGGCACTGACAAGGGCTCCATGGTGACATCCCAGGTTTCTATGAACTACTAAAGAGCACTCAGGTCAAAAGCCCTCCCAAGGACTCCATCCTCACATCCCAGAGGGAGACAGGTTTTTAAAGAGCCCTGAGCTCACCTGCACTCACAGGGCTTCCACGGTGACATCGCAGGGCTCTCTGGGGCTTCTAAGGAGCCAGGAGGTCCCTGGCAGTGACAGGCACTCCGTGGCCACATCCTAGAAGAATCTGGGCTGCCAAAGAGAGGTCAGGAGCAGTCACAGGTACTCCATGGTGTGAAAGCAAGATTCACTTTCATGGTAAATTTCAAAACGTTTAATAAAAGACAGTAAGAGACAAACAATAAAGCCAAAGGTTACAAAGGTCAGGTGCTTGACATCCAGCCAAGAGCATACACTAACTCAGAAAACATTTTCTAAATGCATCAACGTATTGCATACTCCTAGAGCTTCATGCACTATTCAACCCGTAAATCAACTTTTTTAAACTTTTTATTTTTAACTTTTTTTTTCTCCTTGTGGCTCATGCTCTTCTTGTCAGCGCATTCCCAGATAATGAAGATCAATAAATTCCTTCCCTGTACTTCTGGTGTTAGTCACCCCTGTGTTCATCCAGACAGGAAAATCCAAGAATTTCCTGAATATCTTTTTACCATTCTCCGAGTTAGTTACATGAGCAAAAGCTTTTTACATGACCATGTTATAGTCCAAGAAATACAGATATTTATTACATTACTAGTTTGAAGTTTTGGTAAGAGCAGAACTTAAAGAAACTATATTCATACAGCAAAGTTTTGCAACATTATACACATAGCATTCATTTTAATACTTGCGAAAAGCCAATAATATAATATGGAATTATAACAACGGTGACATCACAAGGGCCTTTAATCTTCCTCCCCTCTCAGTCACCCTCAGCACGCCCCACTGCTCCCGGCAAGGGAAGGATGGAGTCTTTAGGAGCCGCCGGAGCTCCTGCCCCGTCCCTGCACGGGCAGCAGCGTGAGACCCTAAACCCGGTGTGCGGGACTCTGAACCCGCCGTGCCCCTGCCCCGCCTGCCGCCTCCATTTCTGCATCGCTCCCTCGCCCCGCTGCGCTCCCGCTCGCCCGGGCTGGAGAAGCAGCGGGGGAGGCGTGGGAAAAGCGACATCAAACAAAACTCCAAGCGACCCGCACAGAAATCTTGGCAGAGAGACACCGGGCAGGGCCCCGCCATCGCCCGCAGCCCGTGCCCGGCCGCACCGTGCCCGGCCCCGCTGCTCGCCCAGCGCAGCCTCCTCCTCTCCCGCCGCCGCCCGGGGCCCTCACGCTCGGCTGCCGCCGGGGGGAAAAGCCCTTCCCGTGCTGCCCCGCGCCACCGCCGAGCCTGAGGGAGCCTGAGGGGCGGCGCGGGCAGAGAGGGGAAAACAGAAGGAAAAACAGAAATCAGAAACAAAAAGCGGCCTGGCAGTGGCGGAAAAGGGAGACTAACAACTACCACACTCCCGCCTAAGACTCCTGCCCATAGCCGCAGCTCCGCCTGCCGCGCCGAAAAATAAAACGCCCCGCAGCAGAAACACAAAATTCCCTCCCCTCAGAGCGCAGAGCCAAAGCCGAAAGCCGCCAAGGGCGCCCGGCCCTGCGCTGCCGCGGCGGGCGGGGGAACTCGGGCCGGGCCGGTCGCTTCGGGCCGGGCTCTGGGGGCAGCGGGGCCGGGACGGCGCAGTATTTCTCTGAATATTCAGGAGAAGCCAATCCCACAACATGTGTTTGTAGCAGCGGCAGAGCCGCAGCGCCCAGCGCTCCCCACTCCCACCCCACCTGCGCCACCCCTCGCATCCAGCGACCCCCGGGAGCGGAACTGGGGCTCGGGGGGAGGGGACGGCACGGACGGATCTGCACTGGGGGCCCCGAGCCCCCTGCCCAGCCCTGTGAAGCGCGGAAAAACTCTCTATACCGCACAAAATAAGGTATAAGAGTAGGTATGTATTTATTCAGCGCTCAGGGGGATAACTCCTCCAAAACCACGCACACCTTTGGCGACCTGCACCTCTCTTTTTATTCTCTACAAACTACAATTGCACAATACACCTAATACATATTCATTGCCTGCTCTGCTTCATACTACAATTAGCTACACGCCTCTTTCTGCTCCACACGGCTCCTTGGGAAAAAGGAAACAAGTGTTCCTCTCAGTTGAACATTTCATCTTGTCTCCTGGCACATATTCTTTTTACTCCTTTGCTCATCTTCTGGACTTTGATACCAGTTTTCCTGGGTTCAGGGATCTGGAGAATCCCCCTTATCCTGTGGTGCCTTTGTCCTTGCATCCTGTTCGCCCACCCCAGCTCTTTATCTTATCCTGCAGCCTTGCTCTCCCCCGTTCTTGTAAGCACCGTAAATTCCAGCAAACATAGGGGTTTTCAGCCCCCTTCTAGTCCAAGCATTTCTCGATGCTCGATTCCTAACTCTCAGTTGCTCTGTCTCCCCTGCAGGCTCAGGGGGTGCTGCCCCCTCCCCAACAGCCGCTGCTGCGGCGGCCGCGGGGCACAGGGGGTGGCAAAGGGGGGTCCGGGATGCGAGCGGGGGAGCAGCGGGAGGAAGAGGAGGAGAGAGGAAGGGGAGGAGAGAGGAAGGGGAGGAGCAGGAGCAGGAGGAGCAGGAGAGGATCAGCAGGCGCAGGCGGAGAATCGCGGTGCTGCAGGGCGAGCCCGCTGAGCCCGCAGCTCCGCTGGCCCCGGCAGCATCGCATTCCTGCATCCCGCGGGTGAGCGCGGAGGGGAAGCTCGGCCCGGGGCTATCGCGGCAGCTCCGGCACGGCTGGTTGGGTTTCGGATTCTTGGGGGATGGGGGTTGGTGTTTGTGCCTCGCAGATTCGGGAATCGAGTCCCAAATGTATTTGGGTGTCCCTGGGAGAGGTATTGTTTTATTGATGTGAGGAGGGGATGTTTCTGGCTCTTGCAGGAATCCAAAGCTGAGCAGTAAATGCTCCTTGGGGGGATTTGGAGGGGCCCAGGTGGCGATGGCCCGGTCCCGGCGGGGCGGGACATCGGTTTTGGGGATCCCCGGGAGAGGCGGGGGATGAAAGGCGGGAGCCCCGGCGTGGGGAGAGGGGCGACAGCAGAGCTGGGGGACCCCCGGCAGCCTGGAGGGGAAGGTGGAGCCGGGAGATGAGTGGGGTGCGGGCCCCCCGAGCCTGGAAGGGCTGGCAGGGAGCGGGGGAAGCCCTGAGTGCCTGAAGTGGGAGGAGCCGAGTCAGAATCAGGACAGGATGAGCCCTGGGACCCACAAAACTCCCTCAGCGTGTCTGAGCAAGAGCCAGGAGAGGGGGAATCCCCAGGAGCCACGGGCCCCCAGCAGCTCTGAGAACAGGGACCTCCATAACCCCAAAGTGAAGACAGTGCGAACAGGGATCTCCTGGGAGAGTGTTTTTGGGCTCCTTAGTGATTTTTGGAGTTTTTTGTGGACACCAGACAACCTGGGCATTTCTAGAGATGCACTCAGACATCAGGACCTTCAAAGCCATATCACTCATGTCGTTTTTCCCCCAAACCAAGATTTTCCATTCCCAAGTCTTATCCAGGTGGAGGAAAAGGCTGTGAGGAAGAAGAAAATGCCCCAGGACAGCCAGGCAGGTGAGGAGGAAGTCACTGCCCCTTTCCCCCCTCTGTCCTGCTGGGGAGGATTGGGGGCATCTCCTTCCCCTTCCCTCTGGCACAGAGGCAAATCCCATCCTCTCCTTGTCCTTCCTGCCCCAGACCAGGAGCTGAGGATGGAGACCAAGGAGGACAAATCCCTGCAGCAGAACCTCGTGGAAGAGGCCGTTTGCAGCGACTCCACAGCACAGGAATCCAACAGGGAGGAAAAGCCACGGAGATCCCGCACCAGGAGGGGCTGCAAATGTAGATCATGGGGATCTGAGGAGGAAAGACCCAACTTGGGCCGGGCAGGCAGCCAGAGATGTGGCCAGAGCTCTGAGCTGAGGGTCCATGAGCAGCTTCATGATGGCAAAAAGCCCCTTCAGTGTTTGGAATGTGGGAAGAGTTTCTGCACGAGCTCCAGCCTGGTCCGGCACCAGAAGATCCACACTGGGGAACGGCCCTACGAGTGTAGGGAATGTGGCAAGAGATTCAGAAACACCTCAGATCTGATCAGGCAGCAGACAGTGCACTCTGGGGAACAGCCCTATGAGTGTGGGGAATGTGGGAAGAGATTATGCAGCAGCTACTCTTTGAATCTGCCACCAGACTGATGCACACTGGGGAACGTCCGTATGAGTGTGGGGAATGTGGGAAGGGATTCAGAGACACCTCTGACCTGACCCGCCACCAGACAGTGCACACCAGAGAAAGGCCCTACGAGTGTGGGGAATGTGGGAAGGGCTTCAGCTGCAGCTCCAGTGTGAATGTCCACCAGAGGACCCACACTGGGGAACAGCCCTACCAGTGTGGGGAATGTAGGAGGAGCTTCAGCCAGAGCTCCAGTTTGATCTACCACCAGAGGACCCACACTGGGGAACGGCCCTTCAAGTATGGGGAATGTGGGAAGAGCTTCAACCAGAGCTCCAGTTTGCACTACCACCAGAGGATCCACACTGGGGAATGGCCCTACAAGTATGGGGAATGTGGGATGGGCTTCAGGATGCGCTCCCAACTCACCCACCACCAGAGAATCCACAGTGGGGTACGACCCTATGTGTGTGGGGAATGTGGAAGAGCTTCCGTGACAGTTCTCGCCTGATCATGCACCAGGCAATGAATGCTGGGGAATGCCCCTACAAGTGCTCAGAATGTGGGAAGGGCTTCAGCCAGAGATGCAACCTTATTGTCCACCATAGGATCCACACTGGGGAGAAGCCCTATGAGTGTCCTGAGTGTGGGAAGAGGTTTCAGAAGAGATCCCATCTGCTCAGGGCATCAGCAGATTCACACACAGGAGAGGCCCTTCCGCTGCCCTGACTGTGGGAAGGGCTTTAAGAGAAACTCCACCCTCATCACCCACCAGTGGATCCACACCGGGGAGAGGCCCTAACAGTGTCCCCAGTGTGGGAAGAGCTTCTCCCAGAGCTTTGCTGTGACCCAACACCAATGGGGTCACGAGTAAGGGAAGCCCTGTGGATGCTCCGCGTGCGGGAAGATCTTCCTGCGCTGCTCCAGCTCCATCCCCACTGGAGGACCCCATTGGATGCTCCCCAGTGACCCTTGTTGGGGAGAACCTCGGTGATCCATGGTCCTGGTGATCCATTTGGGAACTCACCTGGCTGGTGGTCTCCACATCTTCTTGGCTCTCTGTGGGCACCTGGACTCAGAAGGCCAAAAATCCGTTTGGATGCAGACTGATGTCAGGAATTTATTTGGGACAGCAGATTTTACTTTCCATCCCAGAAAATGTCACCTTTTGCATCCAATCATTTCATCTGGCAGCATCAAGGAATACTGGATGGTTTTGGAGGTCTTTACCAACCGAAATCATTCTATGATTCGACTTTTCTCTGTTCCACCGGTATCTTCCACAGCCAAACAGTGATGGACTGGGGCAAAAAACCCCAAGATTGTGGAGACAGTGAAGTGAAAAGGCCTCTAAAAATGGTTCTTTCCACCCACCCAAGCACATGCATACTCAGTCAGCATGGACTGATAAATCCTTTTATTTTGGCCTTGATCTTCTTTCATTTTTCTTCATTCCTTCACCCAATATTGGGGTAAAAATAAAGCCATTTTATTAAGACATTTTGGGATATGGGTGGCGACATGATCAGGTGGGGAGAGGACTATGGGTATGGATACGGATATGGACATAGATATGGACCTGGACATGGATATGGATATGCATATGGATATGCATGTGGATGTGGTATGGATATGGATGTGGATGTGGACATGAATGTGGCCATAGACATGGACATGGGTATGGGTATGGGTATGGGTATGGATATGGACATGGACATGAGTATGGGTATGGATATGGATAACAATATGGACATCGATATGGATGTGTGTCCTGGTTTGAAGGACAGGTACCTGCCAATAAAGGCAGAAACTTCTCTTTGAAATGGAGAATGTAAACCCTCTCTCTCCCAATTATTATAATTTTGAAATTAAGGGGCTCTCAGGCAAAGATACGGGAATTAGGAATAACAGTTCTTTAATAGAAAAATTAAAATAGAAACACAGTATTACAAAGAACAATCCCAAAACCACTGACAGAGTCAGAATACAACCTGACACCCTGTCAGTCAGTCAGGGTGTTGGTAGCAGCCCCATTAAATGGTGGTTACAGTTCTGCAGTGGCAGATGTGGTTCAGTTGGAGCAGTGCTCCTGTAGAAGGTGCAGTTTTCCTCTCAAGGTCCAGGGATGATGTGGAAAGGCCTGGCATTCCTCTGGAATCCAGTGGAAAGAAGCTATCTTAGTGTCCAAAATCTCAGTTTTTTATCTAGGTAGGAAAAGCTTGGCTCCTCCCCCTGGCTGGAGCATCTCCCAGTGGGATGATGTAATTTTATCAGTTTTACAGTGCGTCTTAATGGCTCAGCAGCAGATGATATGTTCCTGGAGGAAGGATGAGTTGTGGAAAAGATAAAGATGATTGCTCTACTTAGTCTTAAAGATGGCCCATTAACAGACACTATGTGCTACAGAGATAACAGTCACTACCCTACCCAGCTTCAACAGATGGTGATAGAATACACATTTCTGGCCACATCAACCCAACACACAGATGAGTACTGCAACAGATAAAACCACACTTATACTGGCTGAAAGAAGCAAAACAATGATTGGGTGTGAACTGGGGCATTAAGTATACCAGTTGCCTTTGGTGACTATCCAAAGTGTGCATCCCACCAGTAATGGCTTACCTCTTGTTTTATTCTTTGCAAAACGGTACTGATTTCTTTTGCATCATGGTGGATAGTTATTAAAACCTTTTCTCCATTCTCTTTCATTTCCTTTAAGATTTCATCTAGATCTGGATGTTTCATTAACTGTTCTACCAGTGTAAGGTTCATGCCAATGGGTGTAGGTGATAGATGGTGGTGTGTAGTAAGGTTGACCTTTATCAGCTGGTGGGATACAACTGGTACTGACTATATATAATCACGCACAACAATATTAACAAATTACAAATACAAAAATTGATTGGATTTTAACAGGCAAATATCTGTTTTCATTTTCTGCTCTCCACTGAAGCACAGGCAGTTCTTAAACACACGCAGTCTTGGCCAATATACGAGCACAGTCTTTTGAATGATGTCTGGTTGGATCTCAAAGTGACCTACATCTTGTTCAGTATCTAGGCAAATATTTTGGGCATCAATGGTATTGCTTTCACAAAGGAATTGTTTTAGGGCAACACAAGATTCTACACTTATGGTGTGCCCATTTCTTGTCTACCATCCGGCCCCATGCTATATTCAGAGGGGTGGAGTACTGTCTTCCACTGCCACTGCCACAATAGTTGTGGTCAAGGGCTGACTGGTCAGTGGCTGTGGTGCTGTGCAACCTCGGGGCTCTGGGACTTCTGTGACCTCAGAGCCTGCTGTGACCTCAGCCTGTAGAAGTCCTACACATTTCCAGGGTGTGTGTAGGAGACTTCTGCCTCCGAGAAAGTTTCTGTAGCTTTTAGAGTAAAGTGAAGTGTCAGTCAGAAATTCCAGCTTATTTCCCCATGTGTTATTCTCACCGCAAGATGTTCCTTGCCAGCAGGGATGTTTATTGTATCCCATCTCTGTGTCAGCCATAACTCCTTTAGCAGATTCATGTGAGGAGCAGAATGCACAAGTTACAGCACTAGCTGATAGAACAGATAAGCTCTTCTGTGGTAAAGGGAAACATCATGTACCAGTGT
>NW_027635390.1:0-33284 GCF_903797595.1 Erithacus rubecula | reverse complement strand
CTAAGGTCACCCTGGAACCTTCCCCAGGCTGGACAACAGCAACTCTTGCATCCTTTTCCCTTGGCGCTGATGCTCCAGCCCTTGGAGCATCTTCCTATTAATCCCATGGCCTCCTCTGGACTCTGCGGATCATCTTGGAGATGTCAGGGAGAAACCCATTCTTGCCTCTGGGAAGAACTGAGGCTGTGCTGTAAATTGGGCTGAAGGGAAGGCAATGAAAAGCTGCTCCCTTGTTTGTGCCTACGGACTCCAGTGGAACAAGGATGGAGCGGGAGATGTGGCCAGGAGCCCCCATTCCCTCCCAGGTCTGTCCCCACAGCAAGCACCAAAGCTCTGAAACAGCAACTGTTAATCCCTTGCTATTCCCAAAGGGAACCAGTTCCCCTGAGGCACACGCCCAGCCCAGCCAGGTCCCTGCTGGGTCTGGCACACGGAGAGCAGTGGCTTTTCACTCACCGCGGCTGCCATCTGCCTCCTTTGGCACCAACAGTCACCAAATCCCAGTGTCCACAGGTCGCTGACTTTTGCAGGGTCTAAACCCCAGTGCCCAAAGGCCCTTGGCCTTTCCAGGGTCTAAACCCCAGTGCCCAAAGGCCCTTGGCCTTTGCAGGGTCTAAACCCCAATCTCCAAAGGCCCTTGGCCTTTGCAGGGTCTAAACCCAATCCCCAGATGTTGTTGTTCTTTTCAATGTCAATAGCACTCAAGAAGGTGCCGTTGGCCTTGGCAAGGTCTGAGCCCCAACGCTCATGAGCTGTTGACAGCTCCAGGGTCCAAACCCCAATGAGCCAGGAGCTGTCGATTGTTGCCAGGGTCCAATCCCCAACATTCCAAACATTCCATGGCCTGTTGATGGTTGCCAGGGTCCAACCCCCAAAATTCCAACATTCCATGGCCTGTCGATTATTGCCAGGGTCCAACCCCCAACATTCCAAACATTCCATGGCCTGTTGACGGTTGGCAGGATCCAAAGCCCATCATTCCAGGGACTGGTGGAATGGCCCTCCCTGGCTCTCCCCAGCCCCAGCTCCCTGCTGGCTCTGGCACCTGCCCTGCCTCCCCCGTGTCCCCACAGTCGTGCCGGGCAGGGCCCTGGCTCAGAACACGAGTTACAAGTTGCTGGTCCAGACAGCATCAATTTTAAGGCTCAGCATTCTCAAGAACCACATCCTCTTTAGGGATGCGCTTAGTTCCTGAGTCACAGGAATTCTTCTGTCTTCCCTGACACGGGGGGAGATGTAAGAAAAAGCCCATAAAGATTCTTGGTGCTTACAAATATTCATGGAAAAGAAAGCCTTGTGTTTAGAACAGTCACATGAGGAGGAAAAATGGTGTTTCAGGGGCTTTTGAAATTCCTGCAGAGAAATGCCAAGAGCTGCAGTGTTTAAGGCTTATAAAATAGATCAAAAATGACACCGTCACAAGTGCAATTTTTTCTCTGCACTGTGTTTGGCAATATATCTAGATCTTCTAGGCAGAAGAAAATTCTTGTTGATTACATCAAAGTTTCCTTGCTAGGAACAGACCTTCAAGAACCATATGGGTATGCTTGGAAAAGCTTTAGTAAGTATTTTTTGCCCTGATCTTCAATAGCACTCTTCTGTGTCCTATGGAGGACTTCTGTGTCCCAGTTGACAGGAACTGGCAGGGCACAAATCCTCCGTGGAAGAGAAGAGCTGCACCTGCCTTCTCCAGGGCCTGTCTCTGCAGAGACTGATGGCCCAAGGCTGTCACTGCCAAGTGACATCAGTTCAGAGATCAATGCAGCTTCAAGTCTCTGTTCCACAAGAGCAGCCCTGGGCTCCTTGAGCAGAGCTGCAAAGGAGCAGGAGAGCTCCTGGTGAAGGTCTGACAGCTCTTGCCTGGTTTTTGAGCAGCTCTCAGTGTAGTTCTGCCGGTATTGCCAGTCCCGGGCCAGCTGTGACTGCAGCAGGGACACCTGGAAGAGGCACAAGGCCCAGCTCAGACAAGCCCACGCTGGCAGCAGCATCCGCAGCCCCACGGTACCGGCTGTCGGGCACACACAGCCTCCAACTCCAGCCCTCACCAACACTCTGCCCTTGGGGAAGGGAAAGGAACAGGCTCCCAGACTGCCCCTGAACAGAGCTCAGATGGTCAACGAGTCCAGTTCATGGCAGAAAAACCCTTCCCACTGTACATCCCTCAGCCACCACAGCTCTATTAGAGTTCTGACAGCATGGAGGAACCCTACTCTGATTTCCAAAGCACACATTTGTGGCACTGACCCATTTCTGTGCCTCAGCAAGAGGGCTGCTGCTCCCCTGACCTACTGGAGGACTCTTTACTTGAACTGTGGGACAGCCAGCCCAGGTGTGAGGGGAATTTGGTGCTTGGGGATTTTGGTGCTTTCTTGACGCATTTTAACACCCCAAGCCCCATTTTATACCTCTCAATTTCAAAATTATACCTTAATTTTAACTTGTTTGTATTTATTCATCTTTATTATGCTTCTACTCAATTTTACTTGTTTTCAAGGGATTCTTAAAAGGATTTGGGGGATTTTTTCGAGGGTTCCTTGGTTTTGACAGGTCTTAACACACAATGCACCTTTTCAACCCTCCATTGTTTAAATGTAAATAAAATATAGCCCTAAATATTTCATACTTATTCAAATTTATTCCATCTTTGTCCATTTAATTGAAATGTTGAGGAGGTTTTCAGGCTTTTTTGGGTTACTTGGAGTACCTGCCCAGCTGTGAGAGTCCATCTGAGCCTCTCGTCTGTTTCTGCCCAACGACCCTCGCCTGAGGCCTGCGCTGGCCAGGGATGGGAGGAACGCCAAGTGACTGTTCCGCAGGTGATGCCTACCAGGACTGGTTTAACAATGGACTGGTCTGGTATGGGCTGCCCTGCGTGTGTTCATAACAACAAAGATGGTTTGGTGTGCCTTGAAACGTCCTGTTTCCACCTGTTCCTCAGGGTAACGATCTCCACATAAAATAGTCCATAAATATTCCCTCCTTTTGGCCAGAAGCCACTCATTTTAGGAAAGGACTATAAAAGTGACTTTCTCAGAGGAGACCCCAGGATCTCCCCAGAGGGCAACAGACATCTATTGGCTGCTCCACGAGGATTCGTCTGCCCGTCTTGGTAGCTATAATCCCGACCCCCCTTTCTCTCTCTCTCTCTCTCTCTGTCCCACTATCGCATTTTGGTTGGCACTAAACAAAGTACATTTCTGCAAAAGTAAACTGGTTTTGTCCCCTGCTGTGTCTTTTGCACTGTGAGATCCATAAAAGAACCAGTCACGACTCCTGCTTGAGTTGGGCGGACCGTGACACACCTCAACAGCACACAGCCAGCAGTATCAGATGAATCAGGATGCCATTATCCCCACCCATAAAATTTTGGCTAGAAAGTCAAAGGGTGCTCAGTAAAACCCACTCACCCTTCAACAGCTCCAGTTTGCCTGTGGGCAAGTCTGACAGACAATAGAAATTGACTGTAGGCTATTGTGCCTTGAATAAAGTGACTCCACTGTGGGAGCTAAGACAGAGTACTGTGGATTTAATTAGCATAAGCAGCTTGATAACCAAGATGCCTTGGCAAGAGCAAACAGAGCTTTGAAGACTCCATAAAGATTGGATCAAGACTGGTGACAGGAAAGAAGAATGAATCAAATAGAAATGTTGCAAAATGTGTAAGCTTGTTTGTGTGATGTTTAACCCAACCAATGTGGTAAGAAATTACAAGCTTTCCTAAAAATGGTATATAAGCACATGTAGCTGAGAGTAAATTTGGATTCTGATCAGCAGTCAGTAGACCCCCTCTCTCTCCCAGTCGTTGATTCTCCAGTGCTGAGCGCTGCCGTGCCGGACACGCTGGATCTCCAGGAGGAGCTGGAGCCCAAGGCAGCAAAGTGGCACCATTGACATTGCCAATGCATTTTTCTCCATTCCTTTGGCAGCAGAGTGCAGGCCTCAGTTTGCTTTCACCTGGAGGGACGTGCAGCACACCTGGAACCGACTGCCCCAGGGGTGGAAACACAGCCCCACCATCTGCCACGGGCTGATCCAGGCTGCACTGGAAAAGGGTAAAGCTCCAAAACATCTGCAATACATCAATAACATCATTGTGTGGAGGAACACGGCAATAAAAGTATTTGAGAAAGGAGAGAGGATCATCCAGATTCTGCTGGAAGGAGGTTTCGCCATCGAGAAGAGCAAAGTCAAGGGACCTGCCTGAGAGATCCAGTTCCTGGAGTAGAATGGCAAGATGGACAGAGCCAGATCCCCACTGAAATGATCAATGAGATCATCACAGTGTCTCCACCAAGCAGCAAGAAGGAAACACAAGCTTTCCTAGGGGCCATAGGATTTTAGAGAATGCATTCCTGAGTGCAGCCACATTGTGAGCCCTCTCTACCTGGTCACCCTAAGAAGAACAATTCCAGCTGTGGCCCTGAACAGCAACAAACCTTCACCCAGACCAAGCAGAAAATCGCTCATGCAGTGCCCTTAGCCCAGTCAGGATGGGACCAGAGGTGAGGAATGTGCTTTACTCTGCAGCCAAGAACAATGGCTTGTCCTGGAGCCTTTAGCAGAAGGTGCCAGGGGAGACTCGAGGCCGAGCACCAGAATTCTGTAGCCAAAGTTACAGAAAGTCTAAAGCATAATACACTCACAAAAAAAAAAAAACCAAACAAACAACCCAAAAACCTAACAAAATCTTATCTACCTATTATAGGAAAGTTCAAGCCACCTCAAAAGAAATTGTCACAAAAGCGCAACTCCTCCTGGCACCCTGACTCCTGGTGCTGGGGTGAGTGTTTAAAGAAAAGGCTCCTCTACCCACCACGCCACCCACACCACATGGAGCCCATGGATTGCTCTCATCACACAGCACGGCCAGATTAGAAACACAAATCACCCTGAAATTTTAAAAACAATTAAAACTGGCCACAAGACAAAAACTTTAGTCTAACTAACAAAAAGGATCAGAAACAAGTAACCCAGGCTAAAAAGCTCCACCATACAACCAACTACCAGCACAAGAAACACGCTGTGCTCTTGTCACTGACAGTTTCTGTCTCATGGTTGAGATGAACCAGAAGTGGAAAGTGGCCGCAGGGAGCCCCACACGACGAGTCACACAAGCTACTGAAGGAGAAGGTGAATCAAGTGCACTTGCTGAACTCAAAGCCATTCAGCTGGCCCTGGACACTGCTGAAAGAGAGAACTGGCCAAAGCTCTACCTTTATACTGAAGCATAAATAGTGACCAAGGCTCTGTGAAGAAAAAAGGCCAGCTAGCATATAAAGGAAAACCAATTGAGGCTGCTGATGAGTGCAAAAATATTGTCAGCAGACAAACTCTATGTAAATTCCATCATGTAGAGGGCCACGTCCCCAAAAGTCAGGCTAATAAAGAACACTAAAACAAGGAGCAAGTAGATCAAGCTGCAAAAATAGAGATGTCACCAATAAATTGAAATTAGCAACATAAGGGAGACTTGCTCCTAACTCAATAGGCCCACACTGCCTCAAGCTATCAAGGCAAAAATGCCACCTATAAGTAGGCATAAAACTGAAAAGCAGATTTAACTATAAATTGCATTTCTCAAGTTATCCATAACTGTAAGACATGTGCTAAAATCAAGCAAGGCAAGCCAATAAGGCCTCTCTAATATGGGGGGCAGTATTCCAAATATAAGTATAAAGAAGCCAAGCAAATGAACTACATCACACTGCCTCAAACCCCCCAAGGCAAGTGCTACGTGATCACAATTGTAGAAGCCACCACTAGATCATTAGAAACCCACCCTGTACCTCACACTACTGCTCAAAACACCATCTGAAGCCCAAAAAAGCAAGTCCTATAAAGACACAGCACCCCTGAGAGAATCGTCAGACAACAGGACCCATTTCAAGAACAGCCTTAGAAACACCTCAGCCAAAAACCAGGATATTGAAGAAATAGATCATATCCCTTATCACACACCAGCTGCCAGGAAAGTTGAACTGGACAACAGACTGCTTAAAATGACCCTAAAGGCACTTGGCAGGGAAACATCCAAAAATTGAGAAATGAACTTAACAAAAGCCACCTAAATAGTCAACACCTGAGAGTCCATCACTCAAGCAAGTCCTGCCCAGTCTGAAGCCTTGCACACAGTGGATGGGGATAAAGTCCCTGTAGTACACATAAAAGGGATTTTAAGACTGTTTAGATTAGGCCCACCTCAAGCAAAGGCAAACCAATCCGTACAATTGGTTTTGCTCAAAAACCTGGTTACACTTAGTAGGTAATGCAGAAAGATAAAGAAACCCATTGAGGACCACAGAAAAACCTAATCTTAAGTGAGAACTGTGTGTAAAGTTTCAGTGTGGATAGAAATACATAGCAGAGTTGAAAGAAGGTATTAATTAAGGTAGGATGCAGATGGTAATAGAATAAGGAGTAGATCATGTCTTAAGTTGCAATGCAAGATGCAAGCAGAAGTATACATTCTATCAGCATCTGCTGAAACCAGGTGGAGCAGGGCTCCTTATCTCTTCCATGACCCATCCCTCACAACTCCTCCCCACAAGGAGTTATACCTTATGGGAGATGCCCCACCCAAGGAGAAAAGCCAAGTATTTCCAGACTAAATAAAATCTGAAATTTGAAACATCAGAGCAGACTTTCCCACTAAATTCCCAGAAGAAGACCAGGCCTATCTTCATCACCACTAGATGTTAAAAAAGTAACTACACCTTTCTCCAAAATCATTGCTTCAACAAAACCACATCTGTCACTCCAAGAAAACTACAGGTACCATTATTCAGACTGTAACCAACACCCTGAGCAACAGGGTTACAGGCTGCATTCTGACCTTGCCAGTGGTTTGCTCTTTGTATAACCATATTTTATTTTCATTTTCCCAGTGAAAAACTGCTATTCTAAATCCTATATCTTTCCAGGGAGCTCCTCAATTTCCAAGTCATATTAATTTAGAGGGAGGGAGTTTACATTTTCCGTTTCAAGAGAAGCTCCAGAGCTCCTTAGCAGACACCTGTCTTTCAAACCAAGACAGTGCCCTGCTGCAGCTCCATCCCCATGGCAGGATCCGCGCTGGATGATCCCCAGGGACCCCCGGTGGGCAGAGCCCCCCTGAGCCCTGGTGCTGCTGATCCGTGTTGGGAAGACACCTGGCTGGGGGCTGCACACCCTCCCCGTGGCCTGGATTTGCTTTGCATTTCTCTTTGTCCTTCCCAAACACCCAAAACCAGGGTAAAAATAGAGATGTTAAATAACGACCTGCTTGGGGACACGGGGGGATCTTCCAGGGGATGCGGGGGACGCTCGGTTCCAGGGATTTGAGGGTCCTGGGAGGGACCTGGGGGTTTCTCAGGGCCTTGGGCACCCCAGTTCCAGCGGCTCTGGCTGCGCTGGGAGACAGACTACTGGGAGAGGAGGAGCGGGAAGAGACGGAAGAGAAGCAGCGGGAGGAAGAGGAGGGACACAGAAAAAGCGGCAGAAAAAGGAGGAGCGATTTTGGAACCACGCGCTTCTCCGCCTGGTCGCTGAGGTCGCAGGTCCCCGGGTCCGGCACCATCGCCGCCCAAAAACCCTCAGGTGAGTGGGGAGGGGGAGCTCGCCCCAAATCCATCATGGGGGGCTCCGGGAGGGTTTTATTTTTCGTTTCAGGTGATGTTTGGATCTTGCATGAGCCCAAAGCCAAGCCGGAAATGGCGCTGCGGGATCTTGGCTACTCCCATGTGGGATCGCCCGGTATCGGCGGGGACGGGGCGATATCGGGTCTGGGGATCCCCGGCAGAGCCAGGGGGGAAGGCGGGAGCCCCGGAGCGGGGAGAGCGCAGAGGGACGATCCCGGAGCCGGGGGACCCCCGGCAGCCTGGAGGGGTGCGGGAGGTTGGTGCTGAGCGGGCTCCGGGCCCCCGAGGCTGAAAGGGGCGCTGACTTCTCCAGCTGCCCTTGGGCAGCGCCACCATCAAACCCAACGCGCTCAGCCCTTGTTTTCCCCCCAAACCAGGATTTCCCAAACCTTGGATGCATTGAGGAGGAGGAGGCCATGAGGACGAGTTCGATGTCCCGGGAGCCGCAGGCAGGTGAGGAGGAAGTCAGTGCCCCTTTCCCCCTGTGTCCTGCTCCATCTCCCAGCCCAGCATGGCCCCGGCTGCAGCACAGCCCTGGGGGGATCTCCTTGCCCTTGCCTCTGGCACGGAGGCAAATCCCATCCTGTCCTTGTCCTTTCTCCCCCAGACAAGGAGCTGAGCACGGACAGCAGGGAGGACAAATCCCCGCGGCACAGCCTCGGGCAAGAGGCCGTTTGCAGCGGCTCCACGGCGCAGGAATGCAACGGGGAGGAAAAGCCCCGCAGATCCCGCAGCAGGAGGGGCTGCAAACGCACAGCCCGGGGATCCCAGCAGGAAAGAGCCAGCCCGGGCCGGGGAGGCGGCCGGAGCTCGGAGCTGGGGCTGCGTGAGCAGCTTCACCATGGGGAGAAGCCACACAAGTGCTCAGAATGTGGGAAGGGCTTTAGGAGGAGATCCAAACTGATCAGACACCAGAGAATCCACACAGGGGAACGGCCCTATGAGTGTGGGGAGTGTGGGAAGAGATTCAACCGCAGCTCACACCTGACTATTCACCAGAGGAGCCACACTGGGGAGAGGCCCTATGAGTGTGATAAATGCAGGAAGAGGTTTGAGAGCAGCTCCAGCCTTCTGAAGCACTATCGCACTCACTGGGATGAGAGGCCCTTCTCCTGCCGCGACTGCGGGAAGGGATTCAAGAAAAACTCCACACTCGTCACCCACCGGCGCATCCACACCGGGGAGCGACCCTACGAGTGTCCCGAGTGTGGGAAGAGCTTCTCACAGAGCTCTACCTTGACCAGACACCAACGGAGTCTCCACTGAGAGAAGCCCTGTGAGTTCCCCGAGTGCAGGAAAAGCTTCGTGCTGGGTCCCCGTGACCTGGATATTCTTTGCATTTCTCTTTGTCCTTCCCAGACAACCAGTACTGGGATAAAAATGAAGACATTGAACTAAGACATGCCTGCAGACACAGGGGGATCTTCCAGAGGATGTGGGGGATCCTGCATTCCAGGACTTCAGGTTTTCTTAGGGGTTGCTCAGGGCTTTGGGCACCCCAGGCCCAGCGGCTCTGGCTGCACTGGGAGATGCTGACGGAGGTTCTGGGGCAGCTGATCAAGGACCCCCTGCCCTGACACCCTCCCCATTTCCCCCTGACCCAGCTCCCACTGTCCCTTGTCCAGGATCCTCCTCTCCCCACTGTTACTGCCCAGTTCAGATCCCATTCCCGGTATCATTCCCTGTCCTGTATTCTCTGCCTGGTTACCGTTCACATATTCCCAGTCCCATATTCCCTGTCCTGTTCCCCTTCTAGTATTCCTGATCCCAGTCCCATTCCCATATTTCCATTTCTATATTTCCAGCCCCCTTCCCATATTCCCGTTCCCAATCCTGTTGTCCTATCCCCATGTCTGTTCCCTGTCCCATATTCTAAATCTCCATCCCATATTTTCTGTCCAATTTTTATTTCCACATTTCCTGTTGTGTTCCCAGATTCCCATTCCCTGTTCCTTTTTTCATTTGCATTCCAATGTCCCTTTCCCAGTCCCCACTCTCAGTCCCTGTCCCCATTCCTGGTTGTTGGAGAGTGGAACAGAGAAGCCTCTCTGACTCCCTCCGAGAGAGAACAGTATGCAAGAATTAAATTTAAAATATTTTGAGAAGTTAAAATACAAGAAACCACACAGACATGAAATAGAGGTCTAAGTTTTAGTATAAGGAATTAGAAATATTAAGTAGCATAGATATGAAGTAGAAGTGTAAATCTTAGTGTGAAGTACGTAGAAATATGTTTTAAGTACCATGAAAAGTAAAAGCCGTGGAATCTCCTATAAAATAGTGGCTGCATTGAAACATTATAAACTTAGTTCTACAGAAAATAAAATTGCAATAGGAATATTTTATATATTCTTCACATAGAACAGATAGGCCATATGCACAAGTTATATGTAGACTTTAATATTACGGAATTCTACTAGGTTTAGGAGAAATTCATCAGGTTCGTGGTTTTGGCTCATTGGGTAATTTGTCAATAAAATCCGTATTGGACCCAGAGCTCTCTCTCACTCCTCTCTCTTTGCTCTGTCCTCCTCCACCACCATCATCATCACCACTACCAGCACGCAAGAAAAGAAGAAGAGGAAGAGGAAGAAGAAAAGAACAGAAGAAGAAAGGCCAGGGAGCATCTGCCTCTGGAGACTCTGCACCAGCCGCAGCTTCGACCTCTTGCAGCAGAGAGCTGCTCCTGCTTCCATCGGGACTTTATGGCAGAGAGATTGAACAGGGACTGGAGAGCCTTGGGCTCTTTGCCTTTGGAGCCTGACGTGCCTTGACAAGAAACAACTTTACAGCAGCCAGCAGCTGCTCTGCTCTGGGAAGATCTAAAGCCACAACCAATCCCCACAGCCGGTGCCAGTCCCGGTTATGGACACTGCTGGAGGCCCAGGCACATTTTAGCTAGGTCTTTTTCTCAAGTTCTAAGTATTTTTCTCAGGCCATGAAACTTTCTCAGCCTCTAGCCAGGATTTTTCCCAGGCCAGAGACTCCTTCTTTACTTAAAAACAAAAGAAACCACCATAACAGAGATAAACACCTGCAAGGTCCCTGAGAAAGTCAGGGAGGAGAGGTGTCTCCTTCTCTGACCAATGATCTGTTTGTATTTTGTTTTCCACGAACTGCCTTATTTAAGGCAATGGTTTCTTTCAATAAATTGCTCTTTCTTGCTCTTTCCTCCATCAAGCAAGAGAGTGTCTTGTTGCTGTTCTTTCATTGCTCCATAACCCTTCCACGGCAACAGAGCCAGACACAGCATCAGCAAATCACCACTGCTGTCTTTTGGCAGGACTTTGTTTCTGCACATTCCAATAACAGCAGCTTGTAGGCATTTTTGTCACTGAAGCTCAGCACTGACTGAAGTGGCATTTTTAATGCACTCCCTAACTGCAAAACACCTTCAGACACACTTTAATGACAGACAGGCAGCAGTAAAATCTGTGCTTTGCTGCTGTGAGACAGGTCAGAAGGGCAGAGCATATCAAATAAAGGGACTGCTGCTTTAGCTGCCAGGCTGTGCAGAACACAGCAGCACTGCAAGTTAATTCACTGCTCTCACATTCCAGTCATTGTACTGTAGTCATTGCACACCAGTGGTCTTTGAAATACTAATTATTTATTAAACCTGATCTTCAGAAGAGCTTCAGCAGCATGTGACTGACCAGACACTGCTGTGAATACCATGAACTGTGTGGACCACTCTGAAAACTTAAGCTTGATGAATGTAAGATCTGCAACTTCTGTTTCCCAAAAGATCAAAAGGCACTGTAAATGCAGGAAACAAAAGAATTATCTTTCAAAACAAGGTAATTATCAAATTCAAAAGAATTATCTTTCATCTTTCTGCTGATGGCAGTTTCCCTAAACTCTCCTTACTGCACTCAGAGGAAGCAACAAGTTTCCCCATGCCCAGCACCCGGTCTTGTATTTCCCACTGCAGTACAAATGCAGGTATCCTAACAGGACTGTGCAGTCCATGTGCAGTTTTTAAGGACATCCCTAAATGGATGATTGACTGTATTTACACTGACCAGGATGTTGCCTGATGCCCCAAACAGAACACAAACTAACAGAGTTAGTTTATGCGGTGCTTTATTCAGGGCCCGCGGAACCTGCGGACTAGCGTCCAAATTCAGGATCCCACAGTTCCCTTTTTCCATCAGGTTTTTATACCTTTTTACAAACTGGTCTACGTGCAGAAATACACATTCTTCAAAACAATACAGATACATAAATCTTGCAGGTATCATTCCTAAAAGTTATAAATTCTGCATGCTTGTCTACTCAGAACTATAGGCTACCCCCCTTAATCCCCCTTGCATGTTTGCCCATCACCAGAACCCTTTATTTATTATTATACTTTAGCCTTATCTTGAAAGTTTCTGGATGTCCTATATGCTCTACTAAATCCTTTGATTATTGTTTTCACAGTTCTACATGTTCTATATGCTCTACTAATTCTTTTGACTATTGTTTCACAAGGTAGGTTCTCAGGGCCTGTCCGAAAACTGCAGTTTTCTAAGCCTTAGCATGACTACTACTATATCTACATTAGTCCTTTTCCTCATTATTTCGGTATCAAGGGGAGTTGAGAAGGGGTCTCAGCAACAGGGGAAAGGATTGGTTGAAATAGAATGTGTAGGAATATGGTCAAGACAAGCAGTAGCAGAAAACATTTATCCTCAAAATTTGCCAACTGGTCCAGGGCCAGCTGCAAGGGGCCACATTCAGACACTGTGGCAGGACAGGGACTGGAGTGTACAGTGTGTGGTAAAAATGGGGAGCACAGAGAGGAGGAACAAGGAATATCTGGGGAAAGAAGATTAGATGTGGAAGGATTAGGATTTTCTTTGAAGAATTTTGTTTGGGTCACTGGAGAAACAAATGATTGTGAGCTGTGCAAGAATGAGTGCCCAGAGGCAGTAGTGGGGTGGGGGCTGGAGGAAGGACAGAATAAGCCCCTGGATGAGCAGGTTAGAAAGATACAGGACGTGTATGAAAGAAGTGATGAGGAAAAGGCAAGGGCAAAGGTGATGGCAGAGTTCTTACTGCTGAGGAGGGTCCAAGGGTGCAGAAGGGGCACTCAGAGCAGAAAGGAAGGGATTGGCCATAAGGATGTGGCAGAGACGTTCCTTCCCCAACAGGGGAGATCCCAGCAAACAGTGTCTTGGAAGGAATCAGTGCACTATCTGCAGGGACACTGAAAGTGAGATTGTCTGAAGAAACAATGGGATCCTCAGCACGAGGAAGTCCAGCAATTAATGGAGAAAACTCAGAAAGCAACACTTTTGCCAGAACTCTGGAAGATCCTCCCTTTGCTCCCAGCTGACTCAGTGAGTGCCAGAGAAGCTGTCTTTGCCACCAAAGGAGCTGGAGATAATTCAGAGTGGCCAGGCAAAGATAAAAGGAGATAATTGGTTTACAAGGAATGGCAAAGAATAGAGACCAGAAGAATAGATACAAGTAGTGGAACAACTGCATGAAGTGAGTCACTGGAGTTCTTGAGGACTGGCAGAAGCCTTCTCAAGATGTATGTTTCTTGTAAGGATGTTTTTGTCCTGCAAAATCAGCTGTTGCAGGCTGCTTCATCTGTGCTTAAGCCAATAACAGAGTTACAAGGAAAACTGCCAAGAGAGGGGAGCCATGGTATGTCCCTTCCAAAGGTGCCAAGTGGATGTTGCTGAGATGTCCCAAGTGGGAAGGCTTAAATATCTTCTAGTCAGCTAACAAGGTGGCCAGCAACATTTTCAACTGCTTCAGCAACTACAGCACCAGTTATTAAAGTATTTTTGGAACAAATAATTCCAAGACACCGGATTGTAGAAGCAATACACTCAGATAAGGGAATTCATTTTATAGGAAGATTCCTTCAAGGGCTTGTGGCTACTTGTCTTACTTTAGTTTAGGTTTGCCAGTTCTAATCTACTCAATTTCTGTTGTGGGATAGGATTACAGGATTAGGAGCAAAAACAAGGCAGGCCTAAGACTTAAAAGGGTATAAAGAAGAAATTTATTAACAATACAAAGAAAACAAGAACCTTGGAATAAGATTTCCAGATATCACTCCCTCGTCCCCCCGACCTCCCACATTTCTTAACAACAACATACAGAAACATTTCAGTCAGTCTTTCACTAAAATAATTGTTTCAGTTCACTTCAGGGGGAGGAGATTCTTTTTGTCTGGCCATAGGGATTATTCCCAAGAAGAAAAAAATGTTCTCTAAAGGGGAAAATTGTGACGAATTTCTTTAATTATCCAGGGGGCAAGTGAAAAAGAGGTGTGAATGTGTTTCATTCAATTAGTACAGATGGGAGTTAGGTTTGAAATGCATGAATTTCTGTTTGTTCCTATCTGTAATTATAAGTTACTGGGAGGAGATTTGCTGGCTACATTGGGAATGCAAAATAACCTTGTAAAAAGTGGGACATAAGCCAACACAAAACCAAAGAAACCTCTGTGTGTGTGTGTGTGTGTGTGTGTGTGTGTGTGCCTTCCTCTTAGGTGACTTCCATGTAAAAACAGCACACAATTTTAGGAAAACAATGGATCCTCCATACCCCTGGTTCTTCCAGAGCTTCTACTCTTTTTTTTTTTTTTTTTTTTTTCTGGGTGGGGGTGGGGTTGGAAAAAAAAAGTGAATAGGGGCAAAAAAGAAACAGCTTTTGAAACTGTAATAGAAACCAAGACACCACAGGTGAGGCTTTTGCCATTGGTTTGCCAAGATAAAAGGACAGATACAGAAGAGACATTGAGTTATCTTCCTTTGAATACATGTTTGGGATTCCTCATCCAGGTAACTCTCAACCCAATGGGAGTGGTGATAAGTGACATGTATTTAAAACAATGTGTGGCCAGGACACTCTCTCTTGGGCAATCTCCTGCAACAGGAAGCTCAGCTGGCACAGCCCCTGCCTTTGGACTGTGCTGTTCATAACCTCCCACCAGGGGATTTAGTCCTGGCTAAGGAGTGGAAAGAAGCACCACTGGTGGTGGTGTTGATTTTCCAGGTGTCACTGACCACAGGAACAGCTGCCAAGACAGCTGAACACGGGTGAAACCATCCCACTCTGGCCATGCTCTCCAAGGCCCCAGAGGTTTGGCCATCTCAGCTGGCAGAGAAGGATGGCAGGCTGTGACTGACACTCTGCAGGAGGGGGCTGGAGCAGCAGCAAGTGCACTGACACCAGGGGAAGCCCCGTGTGCTGCCCACAGACTGCAGCTGGAACAGTCTGTATGGGCATCCCTCCTTCAGAATCTCCACCCACCGGGGGGACACTTGTTGCCATTGTTTCCTTTATCTGAAGGGGTTTCTGTGCCTTCACTCACCACAGGTGCTGCTGAAGACAAGGTGAAAAATAGACTAGGTCATTAGAATACACTTCTAGAATATTTTCCTTAGTAATTCTACTTTCATACTGACAACTAAGTTTAGGCCAGAAGAGGAAGAATCAATTTGCAGCCTTAGGAGAAGAAGCAGTGAGAGTTTTTAACCTTGACAATTGTTGGGTCTGAGAGAGCCAGGAGCATCTGAAGAGTGGCTGTCTAACCCAGCTGAACGTAATGGTGGGTCAGCACCCTCAGTGAGGTCCATAGTGGGATGGGATTTGGGACAAAGAAGGAAGTCCATGGTGACTTCATTCTTCTGAAACAGGCACTTATTGCCTAAATAGGACAGGGCCATCTACATAGGAAAAGCATTTGTGAATTGATTATATCTTAGGGTTTAAACAATTAGGTTTGGACTCTCAATTACCCTCCTTAGAATTATTCCAAATATCAAGGGAAATGCTATCAAATGCCTGTTTAGCTCACTAATGGTAGCTGGCTAAGGTGTTCCTACAATAATTAATGAAAAGATTTGGAAGGCTGTAAAGCAGTGGGGACAGGAAAGGGTTTTCTGGACTAAGCTTTTTAAGCTGCCAATGAGAAAATTCCACAAGCAGAGCACATGTTGTTTGTGATTATCAGTGAAGAAATGGCAACACGGGAAAGGAATTTGACCCCTTTTTAGTGAGTTCTGCTCCAAGTCCCACCAAACAGCTTGCAGATGTAAATGTAGATGGAAAGCCCATGTGGAAGTTTGGAAATGCAAATATTGTGACCCCCATGGTGGGGCTATTATTGTTGAAGGACTGTTAGGGCCAGGAAAAAAGCTGCATTTTGACCCACCAATTGATGACAAAGGTCAGATGGCCTTTTGCTAATGCAACATGGGCTTTGAAAGAGCATTATTGTATTTGTGGCCAACATGCTTATTGCAGGTAACCTCCAAACTGCTGAGGGATCTGTTCAATGTGGCTTAAATTGACTGTTGTTCTTTTTTCTACCACAAAGTGAGGGAAATCACTTAGGAATCAAATTCTAATTTAACAATTTAACAATTTAACTAGAGAAAAGCAATCAATGGATGCAGTTCTGGCTGGAGAGAGCACCCAAAATGGGGAAAAGATGAATGGCCAAAAGATAAAAATCATACTGCAATATAGACCAGCCACTTGGAATTAAAATCAGCTGCCAGAGAACCCATTTATAATTGGAATGGGATCATTAGGTTGCAAGCTGCCTCTTAAACAATAACCAAACAGACAGCTGCAGCTCTTGACCTTCCTGCTGACCTGTCCACTCAAATGAGGAATGCAGTATTTCAGCATTGGATGGTATTAGGTCATCTATTAACAGGAGAAGGAGGAGTTTGTGGAAAATTCAATTTTTCAGACTGCTGTTTGCAAAGAGATGGTAATGGAAAAGTGATCAAACAAATAACAAAGAAAATAAAGTCAGCTCACACACCCATCCAAATGTGGAAAAGATGGGAATGGGACACGTTTTCCTGGTTTCCTGGCAATCTATGGGTTAAATGAATACTATTTCTGCTCTTATGTGCTATAGCAACACTCATCTTTTTACCATGCACGACACCTTGCTGAGTGCAACTCTTTCAGCAGGTGATCAAGGGGATGCATGTGGCAGCCACACCTACTGATGCAGAAATGATTACAAAAGGATGGAAAATGATGTCACTGCAAATACCTGCAAAACCAAAGATGATTCAGGAAGAAAAACTTAAATCACTGGCAATTATGGTGTGTAAGGACAAATAGAAAATAAAGAAAATAAAAAGAGGAGGGATGGAAAGGAGTAAGATGATTGTATCTTTACAAACAGACCATGTGAATTTGCTTGCAGACAAAGCTGGGGACTTACAGACAGTGAAGTAACAGAAGACACTCTTCATTCTAGAAACTGTTACTAATCAACACAGACATTTGCTCAGCCAAGGCCATGTTAAATTCCTGAACTGAGACCAAGAGAAGAAAGAGTTACTAGAATTATGAAGAGCTTTTGCTTTTTTTTCTTGTATATTACAAAAGGACGAGTGCATAATAGAGTGGGGTATAGATTAGCTGGTTGAGGAATTCTGTACCTTAAAATTGCCTCATCCAGTGGGGAAAAAGAAGAGGGTGATGCAGTTGAAAATTTAGGATACAACGGGGGCTGCATCTCCCAATTATTTGAGACACCCTATGGGAAATGTCCCATGACCTCTCCCTTTATTCAAATAAAGTTACAGGACTCCTCTTTCTCCCTTTTGGACATAAACCTGTGGCATCGTGGATGAATTTTTCTGACAGCAGTGACCTATAAAGGAGTAAAGTGGTTCCCCCGCACGCTCCATCCCGCTGCAGCGCCCTGGGACTGCCTGCAGCACTCCATCCCTTCCCCAGGGCTGCCTGCGGGCTGCGGACCCACCTCGGTCTCTGCACGGGCAGGGCTGGGCTGGGCCCCCTCACCAGCAGTCGAGGGGCTGCAGGGCGGCAGCTGCAGCACCATCAGCCTTTCTATGCAGGGCGCTGCTGCTGCCTCCATCTCTCCATCTCCTCCCCTGCTCGCCCCTGGCTGGGCGCTCACGGGCGGCCGCCCTCGCCTGTCCAGTCTCAGCGGGAGCTGCCCCTCCGTGGCTCTCCCAGCAGTGCCGCGCCCGGGCTCCACGCGGATCTGGGCAGGGCCGGCTGCGTGCGGCTCTCGTGTTGTGCAGCAGCCACAGTGCAGGCGGGGTGGGCTGCGCGGCCGCGGCAGCACCAAGAGAGGAGCTGCGGGCAGGACGGTGAGTGCTGCGGCCGTGCGCTTCTGTTCCCTGTCGCTCGCTGGCTCTCCCCGGCCCTGTGACCCCGCGGAGTGCTGGGCCTGGCCGGGCAGTGCACAGCCACATGTGTGGCCAGCGGCGGCGGCAGCAAGGGACTGCTGGCACTGCTGGTGCTGGTGGTGGTGAGAGAGGGGGCCAAGGGCAGAGATTGCAGGGTAGACCTGTTACCCTTCCCTGGCCTTTTTCTCTGATGGCCATTGGTAAGGTAGACCTGTTGCCCTCTGCGGCCTTTACTCGTAAGGACTTTCACAGGATAGACTTGTTGCCGTCTGCTGGCCCTGGAGCCTGGACACTGAGCAGCGGCGCCGCATCTCGTCCATCCCATGAGCGGCCCCCTTGCCCTGGCCCGCCCGCCCAGCACGCCTTCACCACAAGCCCTGCTCGTCCCACAGCCCCCGAGCACTCGCACCGCGCTCACACTCCTCCTCACGCCTGCTCTTCCCCCTCCCCTAAAGCCGCTCCCTCAACGTACCCGAGTTGCGCTCCCAGCCTAAGCCGCTGGCCCTGCCGCCTCCAAGCCCCAGTGAAAAAGGGAAAGGAAAAGGGAAAGGAAAAGGGGAAAAAACCCCCAGAATAAAATTAAAAAAAAAAAAAAATTAAATAAAATATATATTTTTAAAAAAGTATTCGAAAATATTTATTGGTTTTGAAACTGGCCTCACAGGATGGGACAGGGCTGCTAGGGCCATCCAGCTCCAGGGCATTACAGGGCTGTGGGCTTCGCCTGACTCCAGGATGGTACGAGGACACCTCGTCTACCCGGCTCCGGGCCAGCGCTGTCCACCAGCCTCCGCCGGAGATGGCGCCGCAGCAGTGGCGGCCCCGCAGTGAGCAGGTCTGCCCCTGCCCGGGGTGGCCCCTGAAGGCCAGGTCTACCCAGCCCCAGGGCCGGGGCACCAGCCAGCCGCCCCCAGAGATGGCGCCGCAGCAGGGGCGGCAGCGGGGCGAGCAGCTCTGCCCCTCTCCGCGGCGACCATGGCAAGATGGCTCTGCCCGATACTGGGGCCGGCAGTGTCCGGCAGCTGCCGAGAGAGGGGAGCTACGGCAGCAGGCCGGCCCAGAGCGGACAGATCTGCCCTGCTCTGCAGGGACTTGGATGAATTTTGGCAGGATATGGGTAGACCTGTTGTTCCCCCCGGTCACGGCAGCTCACCCAGAAGTTGCTGTTTTGGTGCCTCCAGCTCTGTCATTACAATGGGCAGAGTGTGCCGCTGCACCCCTTGATCAGCTACGATCGCTTGTCTGCCACGTGTGCACTAGCACGGCTCGGCCCACGCATCCTGTGCTTTTTATTTTTTTGGATTCACTTTTTGCTTGCTTGCCGTCCCCTGCCTTTTCCGGAGGGAAGCCGATCCCTGTGAGCTGTGTCAAAGCTGCTGGCCCCGGCCATGGTCGGTGGCAGCTTCTCCCACGCTCGCTGCATCGCTTCCCTGGGCCGCTAAAACCTGCCCTGCCACGGCCGCCCCCTCCCCGCTCTGCACTTCTCTCACTAGGGAAACATCCTTCCATGTCACCTCTGCCTATCCCTGTGCAGCACAACTCACCAGGCCTTGCATTGTTCACCCTCTAATAGGGAATGTGAGCTGGCTTTAGACCATCGGGAGACAGGTCAGTTTTACCCTACTGAGGATGTGTTATTGCAACAGGCTGCTCCTGCTCCTTCTGAATCTCTTTACTGAAGTGTGTCCATCTTTCCCAGAGGCCTTTGTTCTTAAGGACTGTTCCCTTTAAAAAATCAGGGAGACAGTTCATCCCAAATCCGTGCATGCTGAGTACAGGAAAGCTTCTGCTTATATTCTGTACTTTGCAAAGATATTCATTGATTGTCCTGGACTAAACGCACATATGAGAATCATTTCCCCAAAATCTTTAACACATTTCCCCTCCCTGTGTGTTTTGTCCTGGGGGTCTCTCTGGTGGTCCCTGGTGGTCATGGACCCCAATGTTCCAGTGGGCCTGGCTGAGCTGGCAGGACACTGAGGCTGGTGAATTCCAGTTCCCCTTCTTACATAAGGGGCATTGTGTGGTTTGCAGAGGCCAGTAGTTTTGGAGAACAAGCATTGTGTCAGCTCACCTGGAGTGGGCAATTTATCATCTGTTAACATGAGGTGACAGAGTGCAATATGACATCACAGAGTGCGTTATGATATCACAGAGTGGTTTATGACATCACAAAGTGGGCTATGACATCACAGAGTGGGTTATGACATCACAGAGTGGGCTATGACATTACAGAGTGGGCTATGACATCACAGAGTGGGTTAAGACATCACAGAGTGGGCTATGACATCACAGAGTGGGTTATGACATCACAGAGTGGGTTATGATATCATAGAGTGGGTTATGACATCACATAGTGGGCTATGACATTATAGAGTGGGCTATGACATCGCAGAGTGTATTATGACATCACAGAGTGGGTTATGACATCACAGAGTGGGCTATGACATCACAGAGTGGGCTATTTGAGGTCATTGTGCATTACAGGCTGTCCCTGTGACATCACAGAGCCAAGGTCTGACATCCCAGCAGGGCTGTGTGACATCCCACCAGGGCTGTGTGAGGTCGCTGGGTTGCTCACTCTGCCCCAGCCCCCTCACAGTTTCCCCAGACAAGTCTAATGCTGTTCATGCCCAGCAGGGTCCCCTGTCCCTCTGTATCTCCCTGCTCCACCTGGAGCCACAGCCTCCCCCAAGGATGTTCCACAAATCAACCCCAGAGCCTGATATGGGGATAAGGGGCCAGGGCTGTGCGACCCGGACATCAAGGACGTGGATTATCCAGGTCACTGGGGCTGGTTTGGGTTCCCCAGGGCAGGAAAGATGTCTGGCAGCTGGAGCAGGCTGAGGGAAGGGCCTCCAAGGTGGGGCTGGAGCCCTTTGGCTGTGAGCAGAGGCTGAGGGAGCTGGGCTTGTCCAGCCCGGAGCAGGGAAGGCTGAGGGGCTCCTCATGCCAGCCTGGCAGTGCCAGCCAGGAGCTGATGGAGAGCACAGAGCCAGGCTCTGCACCAGGGGCCTGGGGGAGACAAAACACAGTGAGTGGAAGGGGCAAGAAAGGAGAACAGACAGGACAGGAGGAGTTAAAATGAGTCAGGCTGCTTTCAGCATTTTCTCAACACCAAAATCAGCCTGATTCCTCTATCTACCATGACAGCTTTGAAAATAGAGCATTGTTTGAGGTGTTCAACCCCCACTCCAAGCACAGCATCCTGATACAGCACTTGAACAGTGTTTCTACCTGTCACAGAATCATCTTTGTCTAAAATTGGTTTTGTACACAAATCCCTGTGGGCGGCCATGGCAAGATGGCTCTGCCCGATACTGGGGCCGGCGGTGTCCGCCAGCTGCCGAGAGAGGGGAGCTACGGCTGGGACCTGCCACAGCTCCCCAAGGGCCCTTGTCCTCACATAGGGTCTCTGCAATGCCCTGGCTAGCAGAATGCCAGGGCTATAGAAATCCAGACACATGGACACACACACAGATCTATATTTTTGCTGAAGGGTTTTATTGATCATTCATGAGAAATTTCTCAGGGCACAATGGAAAACAGGGGCATCATTCAGGGATGATCAACCCCTGATGCCTCTGCAGCAGGCTGCACATGGATGTCACCAACTCTTGCAATCCTAAAACACAGAGCCCAGAACGTGACCCACCAGGAGCCACCATGACAGGAGAGGGGCCTTGTCCCAAGCCTCTCTCTGCTGGCACTGCTGACCTACCCATGGAAAGCAAGAGCCAGGCACTTCTGCCACAAAGGACCCACCAGCTTTGCAGCCACAGGGGGCTGGGGACAACAGCGGCATGAGAGACACACTGGAACACCGGGCTGACTGGGAGGAAAGGGGAAAGCAGGGGGGTCCTTGGAGAAGGGGCCTGTGGGAGCAATGGGGTGCAGGAGCTGCTGTGCTCCTGGCCTGCACTGGGGTCCTGGCCCAGAGGCACAGCTGGGGCAGGGGCTGCACCCAGGGTCAGCCAGGGGCTCCTGGGGTGACAGGGATGGGAATGCAATGGGGGACCCTGGGCATGGGGTCCCTGGGAAAGATCCATGGGGCAGGGATGTTGTATGGGATGTCAGTAAAAGTGCACTGGGCTGTGCTGGGAGAGATTGGGATAGTCTGGGGTGTGGTGGCCATGCAAGGGGAAGGGCTTAAACTGGCAGAACTCATGGTACCCACCAGAGGTGTCTTCAGGATCTCAAAATTTTCTAAATCAATCTGCAGAGAGATCAGGAGACCTCAGTTGTCACTGGGATGTGCCTGGTGCCAGCAAGGGATGAGGGGACTGAACTGACACCCCAAATCCCTGAGGGGATGCCCTCCAATCCCAAACAACCTCACCTGCCACAGATAATTTTCAGTTTTTCGCAGGAGTGCCTGGGAAAGGAGAACAAACCATGGTTCTGGATTGGATCATGTGGGTCTTTGGGGCAACAAAGGTGCAGGGACCAAAGGGGTGGGGAGGTAACAGGAAAAGGGATGAGAATTCAGGACCTCCAAAGGGTTGTGGTGAGGCAGGAGGGACACAAAACACTGAACTGGAGTGAACTGGGGAGGCCAAGGGACTGGGCTGGGGGTGTGGAAGAGGCCCTGTGTGGGATGCAGGGGAGAAAGGAATTGCAGTGTAGGGACATGGGAGTGAAACAGAGGGGGTTGGAGTGGGCAGAAGAAGTGGGACAGAGGAGGAGAAGACAAGACTGGGACAGGGTCTGTGAGTGCCAGGTGAATCCAGGAATGATGCCAGGAGACAGCACTGCAGTGGCCAGGGAGAAAAGCAAGGGACTGAGGGGGAAAAAAGGGAAAGCAATTGGGAATGATCAGTGGGAGGGCATTCATGGACTCTGGGTAGGACAAAGAGGAGATCCCAGGGAGATTTCAGAAGACACCAAGGATGGGAAGCTACAAAGGATGGGATGTGGGGACACCATGACATTGGGGCCCCTCCTTGGCCTGTGCCAGGGGGCACAGCCGGAGTGAGAAGAGCAGGGCCATGCTGAGCACAGCAACCTTCATCCTCCTCTAGCACTGGCAGTGCTGGCTGAGGCTGTGCCAGATGAGGAGAACATTTATCCCTTCCAGGACTCCTCCCTGTGCCCTTCCTGGGAGCCCCCAGACCAAAGCCTGGCTTGGCACAGCCCCCAGCCCTGGCCCCAAGCCCAGCCCTGCACAGAGTCTGTCCCACCTGTAACAGGCATCCAGCCCCCTCACCCATCATCCCTTCAGCTTCCTGCATGGGGCAGCTGCCCCTGCAAGGGCCCAGGAACCTGCAGGGGCCAAGGGCTTGGGCAGGGAGCTGGAGACAGGTGAATCCGTGCTCCAACACAATCCATCTTCCAGCAGCCCCCAGACTGCTGGGGGATTGTGATCACCTGAAGGTGAGGCTGAGGCTTGGGGAATTACTCAGGTGTGGCACTTCCCACATCCACAGCACCCCATTTATCAACCCTGCAGGCACCAAACTAGTCCAGTCTCCATCCCCAGAGCAGATTCCAGAAGGAATATCTCCTTCCCAGCCCCTCACCCTGTCACACCTGCAGCCACTGAGCCATCCCAGAGCCCCTGGGTCCTGCTCTGCCCAGCTGCCACACATGGGGGTGCCAGGGACCCCATCCCAAACAAGGCTCCCATTCCAGCCCTGTCCCTCTCTGGGACTTGCCCACAGCTCCCCAGGGCCCTTGTCCTCAGTGTCTCTGCCATGCCCTGACCCTGGGCCCAGGCCAGCAATGGCCCAGAGCAGGATGTGCCCATGCCCAGGGCTGTCGGGGAGCTGGTGTTTGTCCCCAGGCAGCCACTGGGATCAAGCTGGACAAACAGAGGTGCCAGTCAGGGGGAGGGATGTTGGTGTTCTGCCTGCATCTCTGATGAGCCCTGTTTACCCAGGGCCTGGGACCAGGAGGACATTCAGCATTAGGGGTGTCCAAGAAGTGAAAATCCCCTGAGAAGTGGTTCCTCAGAGCTGTCCATGGCTTCAATTTATGTTTGACATTCCACAGCATTAATGAAGGCTTTTGCTTCTCTCTGTTCACAGGGACACTGCAGATCCAACTTATTTATAAATGGATATTGGATGTGTTAGATTTTGTCCAATTAATCAAACAACATAGTTAAATTTAGCAGTAATTTATTAATAATAGCAATTGTATATAAACGAATACAATCAAAATATGAGTTATACAAATTGAAGTAAATGCAAAATTCAGCAGCAATTGAAGTATAATAGGGTTTGGTAAATAAAGCATAAGCAAACTGACTGGGGGATCCCTGACCGGGGGTACGGGCAGGGCCATTCCTCACACCAAACTAAATCAGCCAAGCTAAAATCTCACTTATATACTGGTTACTAATGCATATTAATACAGAATCTTCTAGAAAGCTCCTCCTCATTTCTATTCCTAAAATATACGTCACTCTGTTGTGTTGCTCATGCATCAAAAATAAAAAATTATCCTCTAAAAGTCCCAGAAAAAAAAAAAATCCCCAAAACACTTTTAAAAATCCCTAAAAAATACCCAAAAACAACCTTAAAGACCCTTGAGAAAAACCACAAAAGCTCTTTAAAATCCCCTAAAAACAACCGCAAAAAGCCCCAAAATTCCCCCTTAAAACTCTCCTCAGAAAACCTTTTAAAACTCCCCCAAAAACAACAAACCCCCTGTAAAAACTCCAAAACATCCACCAAAAAACTCCTTTTTAAATCCCTTAAAAAATACCACAAACATTTAAAATCCTTAAAAGAAAAAAAAGAAAAACAGAAAAAAAAAGCGCCCCAAAATCCCGAAAAATCGATCGACAGGCATCAGCAATCGAGCCCAGAGGAATGGATTGGAGGGCATTACCCTTATGAAATGGGGTTTTTTTTGCCTTTTTTTGGCGGAATTTTGGCACTTTTTTTTTTTTTTTTTTTTTTTTTTTTTAGGGATTTGAAATGGTTTTGTTTGGTGGGTTTTTTTGTTGGTTTGGTTTGGTTTGGTTTAGTTTTTTGGGTTTTTTAACGGGATTTTTTGAAGACGTTTTTGGAGGAGTGTTGGAGTTTTTAAAGGGGTGTTTGGTTTTTTTGGTTTTTAAAAGGTTTTTGTGGGATGGTTTTAAATGGGAATTTTTGGACCTTTATGAGGGTTTATTTAGGGTTTTATTTTAGGGATTTTTAAAGGGCTTTTAGGGTTTTTTTGAGGGTCTTTAGAGAATTTTTTGGGATTTTTAAATTATTTTTTTGTTTCTGCTTTCAGTTTTTCTGGGATTTTCCTAAGGATTTTATGTTTAAGGGGGGATTTGCGGGTTTTTAATAGTTTTTGGAAGGAAGGTTGGGTTTTTTGTGGGTTTTAAAGGAGTTTTGTGGGGGTTTTAAATTGAAATTTTGGGGTTTATGTTTGTTTGGTTTTTTTTAGTTTGGGGTTCTTTTGTGGTGTTTAAAGGGGTTTAGGGTTGCATTGGAGGGCTTTTAAGGTTGTTTTGGGTATTTTTTAGGGATTTTAAAATTTTTTTTGGGATTTTTTAAGGTTTTTTTTTTCCAGAGGTTTTTGAGGGTTTGAGTGTTTTTTGTGGGGCTTGGTATTGGGGAATTTTTTTGGCAATTTTTGGGGGAGTTGGGGGTTTTTTTGGGGATGTTTTGAGTTTTGGGGGGTTTTTGCTTTTTTGCGGGTGGTTTTGCATCTGTGTGCTTTGATACTTTTTTTTCCTTTTTTTTGCTCTTTTCCCACTTTTTACCCCCTAAAATTTCCCTCCATTATTTTTGGGTGACTCCTTGTTTTTGGGTGTCCCATATTTTGGGGTTTCCCCATATTTCGGGGTGTGTCCCCATATTTCGGGGTGTCCCCTCCATTATTTTGGGGGGTCCCCCCGTGTTTCAGCCGGTCCTCTCAATTATTTTGGGGTGTCCCGTGTTTTGGGGTGTCCTCCCGTGTTTTTGGGTGTCCCGTGCTATGGGGTGTCCCCTCCATTATTTTTGTGTCTCCCCGTGGTTTTGGATGTCCTGTGTTTTGGGCTGTCCCGTGTTTTGGGGTGTCCCCCTGTGTTTAAGCATGTCACGTGTTTTGAGGTGTCTCCCCAGTTTTGGGGTGTCTCCCCAGTTTTGGGGTTTCCCGTGGTTTGGGGTGTTCCCCCCGTTTTGGTATGTTCTGTGTTTTGGGGTTTCCCCTCCATTATTTCGGGTTGTCCCCTGTTTTGGGGTGTCCCCCAGTGTTTTAGTGTGTTCCGAGTTTTGGGGTGTCCCCTCCACTATTTTGGGGTGTCCCGTGTTTTGGGGCGTCAAGTATTTTGGGGTGTCCCCTCGTGTTTCAGGGTGTTCCCCCGTGTTTTGGGGCTTACCTTTCATTATTTTGGGGTTTCCCCAAGTTTTTGGGATGTTCCCGTGTTTTGGGGTGTCCCCTCCATTATTTTGGGGTCCCCTCATGTTTTGGAGTGTCCCGGGTTTTGGGGTATTCACGTGTTTTCGGGTGTCCTCCCTGTGTTTTCGGGTGTTCCTGTTTTTTGACGTGTTCCCCAGTGTTTTGGGGTGTTCTTTCCTTTATTTTAGGGTGTCCAGTATTTTGGGGTGTCCCCCATTTTGGGGTGTCCCCGTGTTTTGGGGTGTTCCACCGTTTTGTGGGGTCCCTTCGTGTTTTGGGGTGTCCCCCCCGTGTTTTGTGGTGTCCCGTGTTTTGGAGTGTCCCCCCCATGTTTTGATGCGTCCCCTGTTTTGGGGTGTCCCCCAGTATTTTGGGATGTCCCTCTGTTTTGGGATGTCGCCACGTGTTTCGGGGTGTTCCACCCTCCCCGTGTTATGAGGTGTCCCGTGTTTTGGGGTCCCCTCGTGTTTTGGGGTGTCCCCGTGTTTTCGGGTGTTCCCCCGTGTTTTGGGTGTCTCAGATTTCAAGGTGTCCCATGTTTTGAAGTGTCCCCTCCGCTATTTTGTGTTGTCCCGTGTTTTTGGGTGTTTCCCCGTGTTTTGGGGTGTCCTCTCCTTTATTTTGGGGTGTTCTGTGTTTTGGGGTGACGCCCCTGTGTTTTGGGTTGTCCCGTGTTTTGGGGTGTCCCCTCCATTATTTTGGGTTGTCCCGTGTTTAGGGGTGCCCCCGTGTTTTGGGGTGTCCCCTCCATTATTTTGGGGTGCCCCCGTGTTTCAGGGTGTCCCCTCCATTGTTTTGGGTTGTCCCGTGTTTAGGGGTGTCCCCGTGTTTTGGGTGTCCACGTGTTTTGTGGTGTCCCGTGTTTTGGGGTGTACCCCCATGTTTCGATGAGTCCCGTGTTTTGGGGTGTACCCCCATATTTTGGTGTGTCCCCCAGTGTTTTGGGATGTCCTGTGTTTTGTGGTGTCCCCCCGGGTTTTTGGGGTGTCCCTGTGTTTTGGGGGTGTCCCCGTGTTTTGGTGTGTCCCTTGTTTTGGGGTGTCCCCCCGGGTTTTGGGGTGTCCCTTCGGTTTTGGAATGTCTCTTTGGTTTTGGAGTGTCCCTGTGTTTTGGGGTGTCCTCCCAGATTTGTGGTTTCCCAGTGTTTTGGGGTGTCCCCTCTATTATTTTGGGGTGTCCCTGTTTTTCGGGGTGTCCCGTGTTTTGAGGTGTCCTCGTGTTTTCGCGTGTCCCATCTTTTGGGGTGTCTCATGTTTTGGGGAATCCCTCCATTATTTTGGGGGGACCCCATGTTTCAGGGTGACCCATTTTTGGGGGTGTCCACCTTTTTTTTTTTTTTTTTTGTCCCCCTAGATTATGGGATTTCCCGTGTTTTGGTGTGTCCCCCCAGGTTTTGGGGTGTCCCCGTGTTTTGGGGTGTCCCCCCTGATTTGCGGTTTCCCTGTGTGCTAAGGTGTCCGCTCCATTACTTTGGGGTGTCCTGTGTTTTGGGGTGTCCCCAACGTGTTTTGGAGTGGCCCCGTGTTTTCCTGGGTCCCCGTGTTTTTGGGTGTCCCGAGTTTTGGGGTGTCCACTCAATTATTTTCGGGTGTCCCTGTGTTTCAAGGTGTCCCGTATTTCGGGCTGTCCCGTGTTTTGTGGTGTCTCCCCGCGTTTTGGGGTGTCCTGTGTATTGGGGTGTCCTCCCGTTTTTTTGGATGTCCTGTGTTTTGGGATGTCCCGTCTTTTGTGGTGTCCACACGTTTCGGGGTGTCCCCCTGTTTTAAGGTGTCCCATCCGTGTTTTGGGGTGTCCCCCCGTGTTTTTGGTGTCCCCGTGTTTTGGTGTGTTCCGTGTTTTGGGGTGTCCCATCCATTATCTTAGGGTGTCCCCCCGTGTTTTGGGGGTGTCCCGTGTTTTGGGGTGTCCATGTGCTTCTGGGTGTCCCCCCAGGTTTTTTTGTCCCCGTGTTTTGGTGTGTCCCATTATTTTGGGGTGTCCCCCAGTGTTTTGGAATGTCCCACACAGATTTGGGTTTTCCCCGTGTTTTGGGGTGTCCTGTGTCTCAGGGAGTCCCCTGTTTTGGGGTGTCCCCTTCATTATAGGTGGTGTCTGCCAGCCGCTGCCGGAGATGGCGCTGCGAAGGCGGGCAGTCGCGGGGTGAACAGGTCTACCCGGCTCCGGTTCCTTACCGGCCTCCTGTGGGGTAGACCTGTTGCCTCTTCCCCCCATAGTCCTTACCGGCCTGCTGCAGGGTAGACCTGTTACCCTCCGCCGGTCTCAGTCTCTGGCGGCTAACGGCGGGGTAGACCTGCTGCCCTCGGCCCCCCTTACCGCTGAGCAGCGGCGCCGCTTCTCGTCCATCCCACCAGCGGCCCCTTGCCCTGGCCCGCCTGCCCAGCACGCCTTTGCCCCACATCCTGCCCGTCCCACAGCCCCCGAGCACTCACACCGCGCTCACACTCCTGCTCACGCCTGCTCTTCCCCCTCCCCTAAAGCCGCTCCCTCAACGCGCCCGACTTGCGCTCCCAGCCTAAGCCGCTGGCCCTGCCGCCTCCACGCCCCAGCGGAAAAGGGAAAGAAAAAGGAAAAAAAATAACAGAATGGCCTCACAGGATGGGACAGGGCTGCTAGGGCCATTCAGCTCCAGGGCATTACGGGGCTGTGGGCTTCGCCTGACTCCAGGATGGTACGAGGACACCTCGTCTACCCGGCTCCAGGCCAGCGCCGTCCGCTAGCCTCCGCCGGAGATGGTGCCGCAGCGGTGGCGGCCCCGGAGTGAGTAGGTGTGCCCCTGTCCGGGGTGGCCCCTGAAGGCCTGGTCTACCCAGCTCCGGGGCCGGGGCACCCACCAGCCGCCCCCAGAGACAGCACCGCAGCAGTGGGCGGCAGCGGGGCGAGCAGCTCTGCCCCTCTCCGCGGTGGCCAGGGCAAGATGGCTCTGCCCGATACTGGGGCTGGCGGTGTCCGCCAGTTGCACCCCCTTGATCAGCTACGATTGCTTCTCTGCCACGTGTCCACTAGCACGGCTCGGCCCACGCATCCTGTGCTTTTTATTTTTTTGGATTCACTTTTTGCTTGCTTGCTGTCCCCTGCCTTTTCTGGAGGGAAGCCGATCTCTGTGAACTGTGTCAAAGCCGCTGGCCCCGGCCATGGTCGGTGGCAGCTTCTCCCACGCTCGCTGCATCGCTTCCCTGGGCCGCTAAAACCTGCCCTGCCACGGCCACCTCCTCCCCGCTCTGCACTTCTCTCACTAGGGAAACATCCTTCCATGTCGCCTCTGCCTATCCCTGTGCAGCACAATTCACCAGGCCTTGCATTGTTCACCCTCTAATAGGGAATGTCAGCTGGCTTTAGACCATCGGGAGACAGGTCAGTTTTACCTTACTGAGGATGTGTTGTTGCAACAGGCTGCTCCTGCTCCTTCTGAATCTCTTTACTGAAGTGTGTCCATCTTTCCCTGAGCCCTTTGTTCTTAAGGACTGTTCCCCTTAAAAAATCAGGGAGACAGTTCATCCCAAATCCGTGCATGCTGAGTACAGGAAAGCTTCTGCTTACATTCTGTACTTTGCAAACATATTCATTGATTGTCCTGGACTAAATGCACATATGATAATCATTTCCCCAAAATCTTTAACATATTTCCCCTCCCTGTGTGTTTTGTCCTGGGGGTCTCTCTGGTGGTTCCTGGTGCTCATGGACGCCAATGTTCCAGTGGGCCTGGCTGAGCTGGCAGGACACTGAGGCTGGTGAATTCCAGTTCCCCTTCTAACATAAGGGGCATTGTGTGGTTTGCAGAGGCCAGTAGTTTTGGAGAGCAAGCATTGTGTCAGCTCACCTGGGGTGGGCAATTTATCATCTGTTAACATGAGGTGACAGAGTGGGCTATGACATCGCAGAGTGTGCTATGACATCACAGAGTGGTTTATGACATCACAAAGTGGGCTATGACATCACAGAGCGGGATATGACATCACAGAGTAGACTATGACATCACAGAGTGGGCTATGACATCACAGAGTGGGTTATGACATTACAGAGTGGGTTATGACATCACAGAGTGGGCTATGAAATCACAAAGTGGGCTACGACATCACAGAGTGGGCTATGACATCACAGAGTGGGTTATGACATCACTGAGTGGGCTATGACATTACAGAGTAGGCTATGACATCACAGAGTGGGTTATGACATCACAGTGTCGGTTATGACATCACAGAGTGGGCTATTTGAGGTCATTGAGCATTATAGGCTGTCCCTGTGACATCACAGGGCCAAGGTCTGACATCCCAGCAGGGCTGTGTGACATCCCACCAGGGCTGTGTGAGGTCACTGGGTTGGTCACTCTGCCCCAGCCCCCTCAGAGTTTCCCCAGACAAGTCCAATGCTGTTCATGCCCAGCAGGGTCCCCTGTCCCTCTGTATCTCCCTGCTCCACCTGGAGCCACAGCCTCCCCCAAGGATGTTCCACAAATCAACCCCAGAGCCTGATATGGGGACAAGGGCTTAGGCCTGTGTGACCAGGACATCAAGGACGTGGATTATCCAGGTCACTGGGGCTGGTTTGGGTTCCCCAGGGCAGGAAAGATGTCTGGCAGCTGGAGCAGGCTGAGGGAAGGGCCTCCAAGGTGGGGCTGGAGCCCTTTGGCTGTGAGCAGAGGCTGAGGGAGCTGGGCTTGTCCAGCCCGGAGCAGGGAAGGCTGAGGGGCTCCTCATGCCAGCCTGGCAGTGCCAGCCAGGAGCTGATGGAGAGCACAGAGCCAGGCTCTGCACCAGGGGCCTGGGGGAGACAAAACACAGTGAGTGGAAGGGGCAAGAAAGGAGAACAGACAGGACAGGAGGAGTTAAAATGAGTCAGGCTGCTTTCAGCATTTCCTCAACACCAAAATCAGCCTGATTCCTCTATCTACCATGACAGCTTTGAAAATAGAGCATTGTTTGAGGTGTTCAACCCCCACTCCAAGCACAGCATCCTGATACAGCACTTGAACAGTGTTTCTACCTGTCACAGAATCATCTTTGTCTAAAATTGGTTTTGTACAAAAATCCCTTGTGGGCGGCCATGGCAAGATGGCTCTGCCCGATACTGGGGCCGGCGGTGTCCGCCAGCTGCCGAGAGAGGGGAGCTATGGCAGCAGGCCAGCCTGGAGCGGACAGATCTGCCCGCCCTGGGGGGACATGGGCAAATTTGGGCAGTATATGGGTAGACGTGTTGTTCCCCCCGGTCCTGGCAGCTCACCAAGGGGTCGCTGTTTTTGGTGCCTCCAGCTCTGTCATTACAGTGGACAGAGTGTGCCGCTGCACCCCCTTGATCAGCTACGATCGCTTCTCTGCCACGTGTCCACTAGCACGGCTCGGCCCACGCATCCTGTGCTTTTTATTTTTTTGGATTCACTTTTTGCTTGCTTGGCGTCCCCGGCCTTTTCTGGAGGGAAGCCGATCCCTGTGAGCTTTGTCAAATCTGCTGGCCCCGGCCATGGTCGGCGGCAGCTTCTCCCACACTTGCTGCATTGCTTCCCTGGGCCGCTAAAACCTGCCCTGCCACGGCCGCCCCCTCCCCGCTCTGCACTTCTCTCACTAGGGAAACATCCTTCCATGTCGCCTCTGCCTATCCCTGTGCAGCACAATTCACCAGGCCTTGCATTGTTCACCCTCTAATAGGGAATGTCAGCTGGCTTTAGACCATCGGGAGACAGGTCAGTTTTACCCTACTGAGGATGTGTTGTTGCATCAGGCTGCTCCTGCTCCTTCTGAATCTCTTTACTGAAGTGTGTCCATCTTTCCCAGAGGCCTTTGTTCTTAAGGATTGTTCCCCTTAAAAAATCAGGGAGACAGTTCATCCCAAATCTGTGCATGCTGACTACAGGAAAGCTTCTGCTTACATTCTGTACTTTGCAAAGATATTCATTGATTGTCCTGGACTAAACGCACATATGATAATCATTTCCCCAAAATCTTTAACATATTTCCCCTCCCTGTGTGTTTTGTCCTGGGGGTCTCTCTGGTGGTCCCTGGTGGTCATGGACGCCAATGTTCCAGTGGGCCTGGCTGAGCTGGCAGGACACTGAGGCTGGTGAATTCCAGTTCTCCTTCTTACACAAGGGGCATTGTGTGGTTTGCAGAGGCCAGTAGTTTTGGAGAGCAAGCATTGTGTCAGCTCACCTGGGGTGGGCAATTTATCATCTGTTAACATGAGGTGACAGAGTGGGCTACGACATCACAGAGTGCGTTATGACATCACAGAGTGGTTTATGACATCACAAAGTGGGCTACGACATCACAGAGCGGGTTATGACATCACAGAGTGGACTATGACATCACAGAGTGGACTATGATATCGCAGACTGGACTATGACATCACAGAGTGGTTTATGACATTTCAGAGTGGGCTATGACATCACAGAGTGGGCTATGACATAGCAGAGTGTATTATGACATCACGGAGTGGGCTATGACATCACAGAGTATGTTATGACATCACAGAATGGTTTATGACATCACAAACTGGGCTACGACTTCACAGAGCGGGTTATGACATCACATAGTCGGCTATGACATCACAGAGTGGTTAATGACATTACAGAGTGGGCTATGACATCACAGAGTGGGCTATGATATCACAGAGTGGACTATGACATCACAGAGTGGATTATAACATCACAGAGTGGGCTATGACATCACAGAGTGGGTTATGACATCACAGAGTGGGCTATGACATCGCAGAGTCCTACTAAAAATCCATTGTCAGGTACATGTTCCACTGTGAAAGGAGATCTCTTCCCCATACAGTGAATGGCTTTTACACGAGTAATAGCTGTCTTCTGTCCGGGTCCTGTGAATGTTATTGAATTTTCACTTTGGAGGCATACAGAACTTCCTCCAATGCCTGTGATTTGATCCAAAGGTACAATCAAGTTCCATTCTTGAGGTCAGAAAATATATGAAATTACTGTCACGTCCGGTGTTCACCATCCCTGTGATGGTTGTTTTCCTGTTATGGTATATCAAGTCCCAAGTAATAGTTGGCTGTTCACGGGTTATGTACTTCAACCATAACGTGTGTACTTCGACATGGTCATTGTAGTGTGGATGCCCTTCGCCCATCGCCGGCATTGCTTGATGCTCCAATGGTTGCGATGGCAGAGCTATCGCTTTTGCCAGTTGAGTATTTTATGGAATTGTCAATGGGGGGTCGAAGAGCCCTTGCTAAAATTGTCATCTCTTCGAAG
>NW_027635391.1:0-33463 GCF_903797595.1 Erithacus rubecula | reverse complement strand
CAAAGAATTACAAAAGGAGAAGCTCAGCAATGCACCCACCTCACTACCAAAGATTGCCTGTAGTGATTAAGAGACAGCACCAGTTACCCTCAGCTTTGCCATCCCCCAGGTGCACATCAGCTGGGAAGCTGTCCACAGCCAAGGGCTGCAGAGCCACCCCAGACACTGGGAGTCCCTGTAGGTGCACCCACCTTTGCAGGCCACAAGGGGCTCCAACCTGCTGGTGGAGGGCCCAGCTTCTACACTGATAAACAAACAAGCTGACATTACTTCTAGTGAGGAACACCTGTGTACATATGATATAATGTAATTGTGCAAGTTGTAAAATAATGTAGAATAAGCAATGCTGGTATGAATAAAATAATAGAAACTCAGAAACCAAAAAGAGGACCATGGATGAAAAGGACACAAATTGCTTCATCACAGCATTGTAACATCCAACAAAAGCAGGACAACTCAGATTAACAAGTAAATAGCCATGGCCACAGCAGAGATGGCTCTTTCAGGAACTGTCCAGGGAACACCCAGATGATGAGAGCCCAGCAAGCACCCACGATTAAGATAATCAGAGCCACCAGGAAAAAAACATCTGAATGTCAGCTTCCCATAAACCAAGACCTGCAAGATAGATATCAATACCATCTTCCCATAAACTAGAACCAGCCTTCATCAGAATTCATCGTCTCCCAGAATATGGTTTTGTCCAGCTCAATGCAGTGAAAGAAAACCACGTGAATATGCTGAACGAGGAAAGGAGACAAAGACCTCTGCTCCAGGCTAGGAAAGACTGTATGAAAACTGGACTGACCAAGGTGGATTTGTGAACACTGGGGGATCAGAGGGTGTTCACCCAGCGCCGATCCCGGGCTCGGCATTGTCCCTCACGATTGTGGCTGTCTGGGAGAGTATCCCAGTCACAAAATAAATTATCGTTTATTTTTGATTATACTCAATTCGGCTGAATCTCTTTATTATCTATAACACCTGGTTTCATTCTCAGTTTGGTTTCTCCCAAAGCCTGGCCAGGCCTCACGGAGGAACCAAGGGAGGTGACTTTGGCCATACACGCCCGAACAAAGCCAGATGTGGCCTTGTCTGGTTTCTAAACACAGGAAGATAAATCCATGTTTCACCAATGCACATATACAGAGATCATATTGCTAACAAAGCTTCAGTAATGAGCTGATACAAATATAACATTTGGTTGGAAGGTTCATCTAGAGTTCAGCTTTGGCTCAGGGCTACCTCTCTCAGGGCCTGGTGTTCAGGCCTCAGTACTTCACTCAGTGCTTTGACCAAGAGATGAACTACAAACTTCATAGCAATTATTACCATAATAGAACCTTACATTTAGGTATTAGGCATAAAGGCATATGTTCTTGTTCTTGTTCTTCAGTTAAGTGCTGTTCAAGTTCATTCCTCAGAGCTGTTAGCATTCCTTTAAATTCGCATTCCTTTTAAAACATGCCAGATTGGTTGCTATTCTGTATGCTCTTCATCAAATCCCCCCTTTTCCTTGAGACTGTGTCTCAATACTCCGTTTCCCAGCACAAAGTGTCACAACAACTCTAACATGGAACCATAACACACCAAGTGCTCACACTGCAATGATTACAGTGACTGCAACAAACTCATTTCACAGCAGCCTCCAATTTGGAAGCCAATCCCACCATGAAGAATTTTCTTCTTTCTGCCACTCCTCTGCTGCTCTTTCTATCGAGGTGATGCCTGACTGGACTTCAAACACAGCACTGATAGATATTCCTACAACATTCCTCCACTAGAACAGCACAGGCTCCTCCCTGGCCAGCAAGCAGAGAATCCAAGGCCATGTGGTTCTGTAGAGCTCCAATTTGTGTTTGTTGGAGTCCAGAGGAGGTGCTATTGGATATTTTAATAGCATCACTTTTTACTTCTTCTAATAATCGATTAAGCTCATTAATGTAAGCTCCACAGGATGAGGTAGTGCACGTGGGGCACAGGGTGAGCCTGAATCATTGGCTTTCTGAAATCAAAGGCACCCCTTGGGTGGAAAATGTTCTCTTGGCCCCAACTCTTCCTAGTGCCTGTTGCCAAAGTGCCCTCAAGGGAGGCATCAATATTGCTCGAAACAGGACCCAAACCACCCTCGAAGAAGTCATTTATAGGCAGTCTCCACACACCCAGCAGCTCCCATTCCCAGCACCAAAGGTCTGATTTCCTATTTCCCACTGGGGGCTGCTGATGGATCCAGGGCTCCTCCCTGTGCTCCTGTGGTATCCCCAGTGCCTTTGGGCAGAGGAGTTTCATTATAGCCCTGCAGCTGGGAGTGCTGTGACACTGACCCTGACCAGCTCCAGCACCCCAAGTTCTATTGACATTGGAAGTGATGGTAAAGCACAGAAATCCTTTCACATTGTGGCCTCTAACTGTAACAGGGTTTGGTTTCTCCTGAAGGGAAATATTAGTGAATCCTATGAAACTCCTAATGTATTCCTTTGTTCCACAGCATAGCTTCCTGTAACCGTCCCTGCACTGGCTCCGTTAGGAGTCAGAACCCAGTGAGAGAGTTCTGACCACCCCACAGGGTGGGCCCTCTAACAAAACCCCATTCCTCCCAACATCAGTTGAGAATGTTTCCAGCCATTAGTTACATTGAATGTTTTGGTTGCTTTGATCTTTAAATTTTCATAAGAATTTCACGACTAATTCCTTGGTCAAACTCTAGAGGTGTTTCTGGCAAGCAAAGATTCTGACTGACTCTCAAGATACAATTTACAGACATAAGCAGTACTTTAACAACTAGGTTATTCATTCTTTATCCTCAATCTCATTTGGGTTAGGAGCAATAATTCTGTTGTCCATGGAGCTGGCACCTTTTTAATTCCAGAATAATGCCTCCAAGGTCCTTTGCTGTTCAGCTTTACCGCACTGTCTGCGGGTGACAAGGCTTGGTCCCTTCCTTGGGGTCCTTTCCCCTCTGGCTGGAGAGGTGCCAGTTCCCAGTCCTTGAGGGCACCCAGGTTCCTGGTTGGAATTTGTGTGGAAATCCCTCAGTGTCACATCAGCCTTCACATGGAGCATTCCATAGATTCAGAGCATTTTCCAAAGGGGCCGCTGGGGCAAACAGGGAGATTTGGTCAGGCAGAATCTGTAAAACAACATCCCGTAACATCCACTTGTTCTGGCACAGAACGCTTGGCTGCAGGGACATATTCCCATCATTCCTGCCCAGGTTTCAGGACTCAAACAGTGTTGTCTTTCCCCAGAGCTGTCCCTTCAGCTGGCTAATGAGGGCCATTTGGCCACTGGACCCACACTCTAGCTCTGTTATTATAGGTCTGGTGGACCCAAACCCTTTATCTCCATGAACAGCAATCATTTGAGGTGGATGTCCATTTTTCACAGTTGTTTTAAAAACCTGAATATCAATAATTGTGCTACCCTTCCACAACTGAATATGGGGTTGAATAATCCAGTTGTTCACTACTGTTTAACAGAATTACTTTAATTGCTCTTTGATAATCTGCACCAATTACTCCTCCCATGACATGGACACTTTTCAAGACCAAGCTTTAATAAGCAGTCATTAAACCAAAGTGTCCTGGAGAATCTGAATTCCTATTCTGGTATTGATAACTCTCCTTTGCTTCTGATTTATCATAATTAATTCTAATGCATAAAGGTCCAGCCCTGCAGCCTCTGGGGTGGCCCTATCTGGGGCAATCACCCCCAGAATAATTTTGCAGGAAGTTTAAGTGTCACTCTGCATGGTTGTATTTCAAAATTGGGTGCAGCCATGCACATCCAGGGGGTTTCCATTCCTCCAGTGGCGCAGTTGTTAGGGGTATGGAGCACTTCTGTGAGATGGGTTTTTCATTCTGACAGGTTCCCATCTCCTCACTTTTTCAACTGCTCTTCTAACAACCTCTTCACCTGTGCAATCAATGCTGCAGCTTGTGGGTAGTCTAGTATATGAAAAACTCAGAAATCTTACTCACTTTCTTTTTCACAAGAGCAGACAAAGCATTTCACATCCTTGTGTCATAAAAACAGCCAATTTCATCCTCTCCTCTTTCATTCATTGTATACAATCTCACAAATTTTGTCAGTGATGTTCAGGTCCTGGCCAGTCACTTTCAATATGGTCTTTAGTGTTACATCCCTGAGCAGCCAAAGCTGACTGATTAGTATTTGGACTATTATTCTACAATGTTATTATATACATATAAATATATATATACAATTTATTATTTTATATATATGTGTATAATTATTTATTATATTATTATTATTTATCTTGCACAAACAAATCCAAGCTCAAGATTAAAAAGCTTTTCTGTTCCTCCATGTAGGAGAGTTCCAAACAACAAATGATCCTTCTCCTGGTGCTGTGTCTGGGATGCTATTTACAAAATTCATAGTGATCTCACACCCACAAGTTCTTTTCCTTTTCCATGTGCAATTTTTGGATGCATCTTAATATATCCAGTGATTCTGCTTCTTTCAGCTGACTTCCCTATTGCTCATATGCCCCACTCCAGAGCCAGCAAATTCTAGGGAAGGTCTTCCCTATATCTGGGAATTTCACACAGGACTGATTCCTTACATTTACATTTAAAAAGCAACATTTTGTAGTTATCTGGCCAGACTACACCAACTTTGTTTTACCAGTGGGTAGGGTCAGCAGCAGAGACAAGAGTCAAGTTCAGGAATCTGTGTCATTTACTGTAGTTTGAAGCAGCAAAGAATCACAAAAGGAGAAGCTCAGCACCACACCCAACCATCACTGCCAAAGATTGCCTGCAGTGATTAAGAAAAAGATAGCACCAGTTACCATTGAACTTCACCATCCCCCAGGTGCACACATCAGCTGGGGAAGCTGTCACAGCCAAGGACTGCAGAGCCACTAATGTAAAACAATTCCATCTTTCCTCTGGTGCCAAAGAAGGGATTGAACCAGTTATACAGGACTTGTGAGACCAAGGAGCAGTAATTAACACTTATTCTCCTTTCAACTCTCCAGTATGGCCTGAAACCACAGAAACCCAGTGGGAAATGGAGGCTAACTGTAGATTTTCGCAGGCTTAATGCCAACACAGACCCTCTTACAGCAGCAGTCCCAAATTTAGCTGAATTAATAACATCAATTCAAGAAAAGGCTCACTCAATTATAGCAACTATTGATGTTAAAGATAGGTTTTTCAAGATAACAATACAGGTAGAAGATAGGGACCGTTTTGCTTTCATTTGGGAAGGTCAGCAATACACCTTCACTAGGCTTCCCCAAGGTTATGAACACACCCCCACTTTGGCCCATCACGCTTTAGCTCAAGAACTAGGAAAGATACCCACACCTGACAACGTAGCTGTTTATCAGTACATTGATAATATTCTTGTGGGAGGAAATTAAATGGAAGTAGTGAGAGACACCCAACAGAAAATAATCTCCTATTTACAAAGCTTTGATTTATAGATCCCCTCAGAGAAAATTCAGAAACCCTCTCAGGAAGTGAGGTTTTTGGGAATTTGGTAGAAAGGAGGTATGACGTGTGTTCCACCTGATACACTAACTCCTTTAGATCAGATTAAAATGCCTGAATCCAGGAAAGATCTACAACAAGCTCTTGAATTATTAGTGTTCTGGAGAAAACACATTCCAGATTTTTCAATAATTGCTAGACCTTTTTATGATTTGCTGAGAAAAGGGGTAAAATGGGATTTGACTCCTTCACAGGAGGAAGCACTGCAATTGCTGATTGAATTGCCTGTTGAAGCTGGAGCTCATCAGGCTCAGGGCCCTCTTCACCCCACAGATCCTCTCCAGGTAGAATGGGAGTTTGCCATCTCAGGGTTGTCAGTGCACATACGGCTATGGAGCCCAGAAGGCCCTACAAGGCCTGTTGGTTTTTATTCCCGTGGCTTTAAAGATGATGAAAAAGATACACTACCTGAGAAAAGGGGCTGTTTGTGGTTAACTTAGCTCTCATAGAAGTCGAAAAAATTGCACAAAAACAACCTATTGTATTTAGAGGCCCTTTCAAAATTATTAAGATTGTCACTACTGGAACCCCCCCTTCTAATGGGGTGGCTCAGTGAGCCACAGTTAGGAAGTGGTATGCCCAGATTGAACATTACTGTAACATCTTCTCAATAACAGAAGGAGCTGTAAAATACTTGGCAATACAAGAAACTGAGAGCGTGGCTAGCAAGCAAGACAAATCAGCCTCCGTAATTAAAGTTGCCCCTCCTTTTTCCCCCAATCAACAAATTCTTGGTTCACTGATGCTTCTGCCAGGAGAGAGGGTAAGTTGTGGAAATACAGGGCAGTAGTCCTCCACACTTCCTCCAGTGAACAAATTATTACTGAGGGAAAAGGCAGCGCTCAAGTTGGTGAGCTAATAGCTGTTTGGAGTGTTTTCCAATGTAAGACGCAGAATACCTCTCTTGTTTGCATATACACTGACTCCTATGTTGTGTTTAAGGGATGTACACAGTGGCTTCCTTTTTGGCAACAAAGTGATTGGGAAGTTAACAGAATTTCAGTATGACAAAAGGAAAACTGGCAGGGAATACTAATATTGCAATCGAGATAATGTTACTGTGGGGTGGGTAGCTTCTCACCAGACAGATGGTAATCCAGCTGCAGAGTGGAATAATGCAGTTGATGAATTAGCTAGACTAAGTCCCCTTAAGCAGGAATAAATTACAGAGGACTTGGAGCACCTATTAGAATGGCTGCATGTAAAAAGACAGCACACATGTGTAAAAGATTTGTACAAAGAAGCCCTGCTTGTGGTTGGCCTGTCACTAGGGAAATGTGTGAAACATGCATATCAGCCTGTGAGCAGTGTTGCAAACAGCTAGAAAGGCATCCTTTGGAAGATGATCCTCTGCATTTAAGAAAGGGTAAAGGCTTATGGGATGCGTGGCAGATAGATTATATCGGTCCCTTTAGAAAGCCAGGTGGGAAACATTTTGTGCTGCTGGGAGTGGAGATTATATCTGGGTTAGTCCAAGATGAAGCTTTTAAAAGAGCTACAGGAGATAATACTGTTAAAGCATTGCAAGAGTGGTTTGGGACTTTCCCAAAACCACAGGAAATTCAATTTGATAATGGGTCCCACTTCACTGCTAAAGTAGTACAGGATTGGGCAAAGGATGAAGGAATAAAATGGACTTTTCATACCCCTTACTACCCCCAAGCTAACAGAATTGTAGAAAGGACCAATGGTCTCCTTAAATGACTCCTTAAACCACAGGAGGCTGGCTGGGATCTGCAGTTATGGAAAGCTATAAAAGGTATAAATGAAACATGGGGAGTAAACGGGTATCCCAAAATAACTGCCTTTTGTCCAAAAGCCCCATGCATAATTCCTGCGCTATGGAGACCGAACGATCCCAAGAATCCTGCACACTACCCTGGGCAACCTGTTCTAGTGGATCTCCCTGCTGTAAGGGAAGTACCACTAGTGCTGAAAACACCCTTGAATAAATGTGCATGGGTAGCCACCAGTGCTCTGGGAAAGGAATTTCAGATAAGCACATGTTGGATAGTGGATAATGGGATAATTTTAATCTCCTGCCTATTGGTGGCAGACTCTGTTGTGTTTCCTTTCATAGAAAGAATGCTGAGGGACATGACAACCAGATAAACCATGATAACACTACTGGTACTTCTCTGCATCCTACCACAACACCATGGCCCAATCTCAGCTGATGGCTGTGGTCTGAAGCAACCGTCAGGTACACCAGTGCTCTAGGACCCTCCCCAGAGATCACAGTGACCCAGTGACTTAGCGCCCGTGGTACTGCATGTCTCAGAGGTGTACCGTGCAAGTGACTGGTTGGTTAGGACAAGAGTGACTGGGCTAGAGTATTAACTGGAACAATTGGCAAATAAATTAAGGTAGGATGCAGGAAAGTGGAAAAATGTCTTTACGAGAAAGCTTCCACCATTGCGATCACTGTAAATTTGCTAGAAACAGATGTGACAAACAATTTGCACTCCAACATCATGGCAAAACTCTGCCCTACGACAGTGTAGCAAACAAACCCCCCTTATATTGTGTTGTCGCCAGAAAAATATTGGTAATTATACCTTGGACCTCAGTACCAACAATGTTGAGATTACAAAGCTTTGCAGAGACGAACCTACTGACTGCTGGTATAACTTACTTTAACCAAATCAATTTATGTAACATGTAATTGGCAAAAAGATCCAGCAGATAAGTCAGGCCTGAAAGGTCTAACTTACCCATTTTGCTGTGGCAAAACCCACACTGACTGCGGTTACTATATGCCATGGTGTAAGCCCCCCCTAGTGTTGAATGACAAACATGTTTTCCCTTCCTTCACAGTAACACGAGGTGATGATGTCACAATAACGTATAGATTAATTGCTGGATCCCTCATGGAACCTGTATACAGCCATGGCACAGAACCTCACAGCCATGCTCTATTTTGCGAAATCCAAAATCAGAATTGTTGGTTAAACTGCTGTACAATTTTCCCATAAAATCATGTGTGGTAAAAACAATACAAAATACTGGGGAGAACTCAGTGTTAATGTTGCAACACCTACCACCCAGCCACCAGTTATGCTGAGCCCGGAATTTTTTTTACATTGGACCATATGTAATTAGGGAAACTGGCCAACAACAAACATTGTTTAACCTGGCGTAGTGTCTTAAATTAAATTGTTGATGCAAAGCAATGTCTCAGAAGTTCAGCCAGCTTGTTGGCCTTTTCTGCAAACCTCTTTTGAGGGTTGGACAACCTGGTTGCAGAAGCAGGATCCTTCTAAGAAACATATGACAAGAGACATAACCGGTATTGTGGGAATAAGATTGGGAATTTTGAATAGTATTGATTCAGAAGTACTAATGAATAAATTGGCTACCACAACTGGAGGTCAAACCAAATTACAACAACCACTGCAGTCATCCTTAACAACCTTATCAACCCCACAGTGGTTGTTATCAAACATATTACCAAATTGGGAAAAGTAAATGTGAATGACCACAAATTGACAATTGATGCACTCAGTGCTACGCAAAATAACATCTCTTTAGCCTTCAGCTGTATCCAGGCTCAATTGTGGATGCTGTCAGTTGCTGCCTCAATTATAAGAGAAGGCGAACAAGACACTTTTCCTACTGAAGTTCGAAGAATAATCTTGGGATAGTGCCACTGATTTTGAAAGATAATTCCAATCTTAATGGAACTTGATAAATTTTACCTATGACCACAGCACAAAGACAGCCACAGCCTTTGTACTGAGGATACGATATGTAAGGCTTCAGTGCATTCAATATTCCCTATCATTTCATCAGGGCTGAATCATGATGGAGCTATTCTCTATCCTTTTGAGAATACAGAATGGGCCCGTCAAATTGGTGAGAAGTGGCAAACTGTTATCTGGAAACTTGTATTGTACAGGAATAACAAGGGTTTATCTGTGAAAGTGATGCAATCAGAGCTCAAGATATTTGCTCAGACACAGAACAAAATGTTTGTAACTTTGAAATTCATCTAAACGAGATTCCTGAAACAGTACTGGTGCATATGGGCAATGGGTGTGCATGCTTAAAGAACTGCTTGTGATAGTGTTTTCATAGAAGATTTGGTAATGAGTACTAAAAATCATTCAAATTTTTGTCTGTAACTTTGCTAAAATTGCAGGATGTGATTTTTCTTTTGTAGCCTCTCTCATCACCTTCTACAGTCCAATTACACACTGATCCACCACCTATTGCCTACTCCCATTGGGATGAACCTCACTCTGATAAAGCAATTGTTGCTTCACCAAGATTTAGTTGAAATATTGGAAATGATTAAGAAAACGGACAAAAACCCCTTAATTATGGTTCATCAAAATATAAAAGAAATACACTGTGCTCTGGAAAGAGTAAAGACAGATGCTGAACACAGGTGGTAGGATACTCTTTTTGGGTGTTCACCTACTGCTAGAGGTGTCCTGAACAAATTGTGTCATCCCATCATTGTTCTCTTGATTTTGGTTTTGATTGGTTTTATCAGCAATTATTTATTGTTTTATCAGCAATCTTTTACATCATGAATTGGAGAATGATGAAATGGTTAACAAACCCCTTGGAAAGGGCAGAGCCATCCCAGAGGGTCCTGAGCACTTGGGAAGGGCAGACACCAAACCCCTCTGAGCAGGGACAGCAAAACCTTTTCCACTTGCCTCCCTCACCTGGCTGTGCTTTCCCTGCTTGTCAGCACCGCCATGTTTGCCTATCTGTAGCCCCCCTCCTCCCCATGCCTGGATCTGGCACTGTCAGTTCTGTACTCAGAGGTGCCTCTAGCCCTGAACCCCCTCATCTACAGCCATAGGAAACCAGGAGCTCAAGGCTGCAGTGTGGAGACTGATGACTAGATGGTTTCAGGAACACAAAACGGCTGGCCAGTTTATGCCAGTCACTTGTAATAAAAGTCATTTTTGATAGAATTTTTCTGTTTGGTTGTGTTGGTTTTTTTCCCTCTATCTTAGTTTTTTAATATTATCCACAAAGGAAGGCCATTGTTTGTGTCATTTCTTATTTTTATTCTTTCCACCTTTGTTATAGCCACAAACTGTCAGTGAGGGGCTGTGCTCTCAGTGGCTTTGAATGAATTAAACAATCTCTCAGAAAAGTTTTCACTGGAGATTCCCCTTCTGTTCCCTTCTCTGAAGCTGCAGCAGCAATGTCTGTATGCAGAGCTGGGGGCAGATCAGTGTTGGCAGCTCTGCTCCTACTGGCCACACCACTCCTGATCCAGGCCGGGTGCCACTGGCCTTTACAGCCACCTGGGCACTCTGCTGGCTCATGTCCAGCCTGCTGTCCATCAGTGCCCCCAGGTCCCTTTCTGCCTGCCCACTCTCCAGCCACTCTGTCCCCAGCCTGTAGCACTGCAGGGGTTGTTGTGGCCAAAGTGCAGGACCTGGCACTTGGTCTTGTTAAACCTCACTTTGTTAGATTTGGGCCCTGGATCCAGTCTGTCAGGGTCCCTCTGCAGAGCCCTCCTACCTTCCAGCAGGTCCACACTCACACCCAGCTTGGTGTCACCTGCAAACTTGCTGATGGTGGACTCAATTCCCTCATTCACTGCCTCTGTATGTTACCCATAGGTAACACGTGTTTGTAGAGAAGAGCAGATGCCCCAAGCTGCTGGTGGCCCATGTCCTGAGTGGTTGGCCCAGTTTCAGTCGTAGCTGGACCAGCACGGCTGGCTCAGCAGGGGAGGAGGTGAGGGGATCTCGAGGGGCTTCCACTTCAGGGCGGGGCTGGGGGGCCATGGGGGAGGCACGCAGGGCTGGTGCTCTGCTTTCCTGGCCACTGCTGCTGCCGGGGCCACGTCTGAGAGCTGCCAAACCGGATGGTCCTTGGGCTCCCTGGGGCCGAGGGAGAGTCGCGCCTTCTTGGCTGGGATGCTGGAGCTGCAGCAGGGTGACTGTGGAGAGAGCAGTGCCTGAGGCCCCAGCTGCTGGTGGCACACAGGGACCCTCCTGCCCAGCAGGGCCCAGAGCTGGCAGGGCTCCCCAGCACAGCTGGAGCTGCTGGCACAGCTTGGCCCAGCTGGACAGCTGCCCCTCAAGGCCCCGGCCAGCAGGGGATGGCTCTGGGCAGGGTCCCTGGCCAGGAGCAGCCCCAGAGCACCTCAGCCTTTCAAGGGCAATCTGTCCCTGCTCTTTCTCCTCCCCACCTTGCATTGCATCTGCTCCCTGCTCCTGGGGCTGCTCTTGGCCATGTAGCCTCAGTGGGAGCCAGCACTGCCTGCAGCCTCAGTGGGCTCCCCAGGACAAGGCCCAGCAATTAAGAGGCCAATTAAAGCACTGGGCAGCAGCAAAACCCTCAGCAGAGTTATTTGGACAATCACTGACCATCCACAACTCCACAACAGCCTCACTAGGAGTGTTTCCTATCAGCAGCCTTTAAAAGAAGCTATTTGAGGCAGAGATCAGCAAAACACTCACCATTTCCTCTTCCAGCAATATCAGATTCCAGCATAGAACATCATCAGCAACAGTGCCCCACCAGCCAATGGCCCCAATGGCCATTAACTTCATTAAACAATGTGTTCTCCAGCAGAAATCTCTGCTCATGCTTTTCCAGATATTTTCAGCATGTGTTGAGGTGCCGACTGCATCTGTGGGAGCAATGGCGAGGGTGCTGTGCTCTGCTGCTGAGCTGGCAGCTCGGTGGATACAGCCACGACGTTCTCTGTTTCCCCCAGAGCTGGGGCCTGCAGGCACCTTGGCATCCCTTGGCACAGGACTGCTCAGTACCCAAACCCCTGAGACTGCATGGGATAATTCCTCTTTGCTGTGCCGGTCTTCTCCAGGCAATATTTGTCAAAGACATGGATAAGAACAAGGAAAATGCCCAGGGTTTTGGAGCTGCTCCTGTACCCACCCATCTCCAAACAGCTGCCCCTCCTGATCTACCCTGAGACCGGGAAATTGCAGGGGATCTCAGGGTGTGCATGGCCCGTGGGGCAGATTGGGCTCCCTGTCAGCTGGTGCCAAAGGCCTTCCTGCAGAGGCTGGGGAGAAGCTGCAGCCAGGCCAGGCTGGGGAACAGCCCTACAGGCTGTGACAGCAGCACAGGGGCAGCGAGGCTGCCATGGATCCCTTCCTGCTGTGCCAGGCACAGCGTGTCCAGAAGTGCAGAGAAAGCCCCCAGCTGCTGAGTCTCAGGAGAAGGCTGACGGACAGGCACCAACCATGGCATCTCTCCAGATCACCCAGCATCTGTTCCAGGTGTTTGGATTCCTCCAGGGACTTACTATTTCCTATAGGTTCATTCTTCCTTCTCAGGGCACCTTAAGAGAAAGTATTTCCATTTCCTAGGAATGGATCCCACAGAAGCAGTGCTCAGCTGTGGGGTCAGCAGGGACACACTACTCACCCCTGCCATGGGAGCTGGGCCTGCATGAGCATCCAGCAAAGGACCTGGGAAAGTGCTCCCTGCAGACACACCTGTAACTCAGCAGCCACAGCAGCTTCTGCCATCTCTGCTGCTCTGCACGGGCAGCACTGGCTGCAGGAGCAGTGAGGGGATTGCACAGGGCCAGGGCACACACGAGCACAGCTCTGTCCTGGCACCTGCAGCGATGCCCCCCTGGCCGAGCTCTGGGCTCTGAGCTGGCAGCTCCTCCAGGGGGAAAGGCCTTGTGACCTGTCCTCATCATCTTCCTCTTCCATCAGGCTCAGAAATGGGTATGGGTTGGGATTCCAGATCATCTTCATCAACAGGTTCATCTGCAAAGAAAGACAGGACAGAGCAGCTCCCAGGAGATCCTCAGGCTGCCTGAGGCCGGCAAAGGAGCTGCACAAGGCACAGCCCCAGGGAACAGCCCTGGGCCCTTCCCTTCCCTCTCTGCTCTTGTCTGTGGCTGCACAGAGCACATGGAAGGAGACACTGGCATTGTACTTGGGAAGAGGATTGACAGCTAAATGCTCCTTTCTCCCTGTGACAGTGATCCTATGGGATCACTGTTGGGCACAGGAGTAGAAATTTCCAGGCTAAGACTTCCAGAATCCATCAAACTTCAGAGGATCTTAAAAGAAATCATACATGAATATTGCTCTGGACAATGTCTACACTTGGACATGATTATTGATTTAGGAAAGGGTTGCTGATAATTTACCTTCACCAAGCTCCAAAATCCTTGAACCACAGTTTACCAGTGATTCCAAATTATGCAAGTCACGACCCCAGTCTAGAAGAAGCACAGATGGGAACCATTCCATGGTGTGCTGGGGTCCCCTTCTACAGGGAACTGAGCACTTCAGGGGGTCAGGTCATGCTGTGTGCCCGCAGTGCCAAGCAGCAGAGATGGCAGCTCAAGGCTCAGCAGGGCTCAGGCCCAGAGGCACAGCAATTACCTCCTGTGGCTGTGCTGCCATCGCCTCCCTTCCTGCAGCAGAGGCTGCCAATGAGCCACGGCTTCCTCTGGGATGATTTACCAAAACATGAGTATTGCTCTGATACTGATACCCATCTCTGACAGAGAAAAGACTAACAATTTAAGTTAGAAAATGGATGTTTATTCAGTGCTGGGCAGCAGTGTGAGGTAACCCTCTAAGATGCACTGCAAAATGACATGTGATCACAGAGTCTATTTATTGACAGAACTTTAAACAAATACATGTTCATAATAACAGCCCCTCCCATTCTTTGCTTCCTATGGTAATTAGTTTGAATGGCTATTAAGCATGAGTGGTTGGCTTCTTAAATGAAGTCTGAGGAAGGAAGGCAGGAAGGCAGGAAGGAAGGAAGGAAGGAAGGAAGGAAGGAAGGAAGGAAGGAAGGAAGGAAGGAAGGAAGGAAGGAAGGAAGGAAGGAAGGAAGGAAGGAAGGAAGGAAGGAAGGAAGGAAGGAAGGAAGGAAGGAAGGAAGGAAGGAAGGAAGGAAGGAAGGAAGGAAGGAAGGAAGGAAGGAAGGAAGGAAGGAAGGAAGGAAGGAAGGAAGGAAGGAAGAAGGAAGGAAGGAAGGAAGGAAGGAAGGAAGGAGGAAGGAAGGAAGGAAGGAAGGAAGGAAGGAAGGAAGGAAGGAAGGAAGGAAGGAAGGAAGGAAGGAAGGAAGGAAAGGAAGGAAGGAAGGAAGGAAGGAAGGAAGGAAGGAAGGAAGGAAGGAAGGAAGGAAGGAAGGAAGGAAGGAAGGAAGGAAGGAAGGAAGGAAGGAAGGAAGGAAGGAAGGAAGGAAGGAAGGAAGGAAGGAGAAGGAAGGAAGGAAGGAAGGAGGAAGGAAGGAAGGAAGGAAGGAAGGAAGGAAGGAAGGAAGGAAGGAAGGAAGGAAGGAAGGAAGGAAGGAAGGAAGGAAGGAAGGAAGGAAGGAAGGAAGGAAGGAAGGAAGGAAGGAAGGAAGGAAGGAAGGAAGGCAGGAAGGAAGGAAGGAATGAAAGGAAGAAAGGGAAGGAAGGAAGGCAAGGAAGGAGGAAGGAAGGGAAGGAAGGAAGGAAGGAAAGGGAAGGAAGGAAGGAAGGAAGGAGAAGGAAGGAAAGGAAGGAAAGAGAAGGAAGGGAAGGAAGGATGCAGAAGAAGGAAGGAAGAGGAAGAAGGGTGGTTCAGTCCTCCCTTGCCCTAAACTCTCACGCTGTTTTTGGGCAGGGGGGGGCCGAAACCCGTGGAAAGGGTGGACCTTGTATCTTTAGCTGGTAACCCCTGTACCACTATCATAGAAATATTCCAAAAGCGGCCCTGCTTGCAAATTATACATGAAATAAAATTCACTGCTGGCCATAAATCACCTATGCAATTACCTGTAAATGTAAAACAATACCCTCTTCCCTCTGGTGCCAAAGAAGGGCTCAAACTGGTTATACAGTGTTATAGGTAATAAACGAATCAAATCGAATTAAAAGGTTAAATTGGCAAATTTTATTTTCGTGACCGAAAATACTGTCCTGGAAAGCCACAATCGGAAAAAACAACACTGAGCCCGGGATTGGAGTTGGATGAACACACGATGCTACCCAGCCTCTATCCCACTGGGTTCCCCTGGTGTTCACACTGCCGTCTTGGTCGGCCCCCTTTTTATACTGTTTTTCATAGCCTGGGGCGGGACAGTCCTTTGTTTCTTTCAAATTCAGCTCTGGTGTCCACACAAGACAAAGTCCTTCCTGCTCCTTGACGAGATTTTGTGTCCGTTGTGTATTGCTTTTAGGTGGTTGATTTTATCTTTATGGGGACTAGAGTCGGGGAATGCAGTCCTGGGGGAGGTGATGGGATTTTTTGGGAAATGCTGCTCCCCTGTGAGTTTCTAGGCTTCCCCAGGAGAGAGGTGCTTATCGGTAGTAGTCCAGCCTGTAGATATGTTAATTTACCTAGTTCTGAGGCAATTACTGCCATTGCCTGTGGCTCGTTTATTTTTATTTTGCAGACTTATTTTGTACAAAACACAAATTACAATATGGTATATATATATATCACAATCCCTCCCCTTCTATATAATCACATTAATTCGTGTTCCCCTTTTTAATTCTCTTTAGATTCTTCACTGCCATCCCATTTTTCTACTGACTCTTTTTGATAATTTGTATAGGGGAGCTGATTTCTCTCTATCTGTTCTTCAAATTTTGTCAGCGCCTTTATTGCCCTGGTGTTCATCTCCCCTCTTCCTAATTTTATTATTTTGGAGGCTCTACCATTCACCCTTCCTGATGCAAGTGTAGGATCCATGGGCATAGCTGCAATTTGCATGCCCTGTACCACCGAGTGTATTAGTCTAATAAAACAAGGTATTAAGCATGGTATGAATATGATTTTTGCCAATGAACACTCAATAAAGAACACTACCTTTTTAGTATTGTTATAACACAATTGATTCACCTGAAATAAGCCACAAATACCGATTTTTTTTTCCCCTATCCAAACCGTACGATTGCATTGTTCACATGTGGGAAGAGGTGTCTGGCTTGCATTTCTTTTGTGAATGTTATGAGCAAATGTCTCTGATTGCCCGTTTTGTTTCTTGCCTTGGGATTATAGCATACAATTTTTTTTCCCCCCAATTTACACTTTACATACTGAGTGCCGTTAAGGGTGCAGTGCTCCTCCTTCCCCTCAGGGGTGCAATTAGCTAGGACAGGGTGAGCAGGGATACTAATTCGTGTGCACTCCCCACACTCATTATGGCTTTGTATTGCAGGATTCAGGGCATTCTCTGGGTATGCATTAGTCAGAGGATACATGACTAGGCTCAGGCTCACCAGGAGTCCCCATAGGTGTACTTCTCTGCCTCTGCCTACACCCACTAGGTTGCTGCTGGCAGCGAGGGAAACCATCTTCTTGGCAGCAGAAGTATTCTTCAGGGGACCAATGTGAAGTCCGAACTGCATACTGTCCCTTAAAGGCATTCCACCTTGATAATTTTACTGTATTTGTCTAACAAGGTACTTTATTTGCTTTCCAGCACTCAATTTCCAAAAGTACCATCCTGCAATTTAGTTTTCCCCTAATCCTGTGTTGGTACAAGCGAAACCACTTGTTTAACTCTGGTTCAATAATATTTAATTCGGTGGCAAGTATTAGAATTCGATCAGTCAGAGACAGCTCTTCCTCAAGGCACTTAGTACAGAGACCTCTAGGCCTGATTCCCCATATACAATGTGTGACCTAAACCTCACGACAAATCTGGCACCTGAAATGAACAAAAGGAAAACACCTGCACCCAGGAACTGAACACCTTATCTGATCTAAGGTGCTCATTTACTTGTCCGACGCAATTTTAGCTTGAGGTTTCCAGGGTGGGAGGTCACTTTCCACTTGGGTGTCTCTTCTCTTGTCTCAATCTTTTTGCTCTGGAGGTGTGTGTCCAGCCCTTTTCTGCTGTCTGGACTGCTGTATCTGTGGTCAAAAGGACAAGAAAATGACCTCCCCAGTGAGGAGATAGAGAAACCTCTTTCCAGGTTTTTATGAGAACATGATCCCCAGGTTGGATTTTGTGTATGGCGAACCCTAGAGGAACATTTTGTGTGACAATTCCCTGCTTTCAAAGATTCTGTAAATTTTTATTTATGGTTATTATGTATGGTTGTATTTGTCCATCTTCTATTTTTGGGTGTCTCATGGGCATCCCGTGATCATAGGGCATACCATATAACATTTCAAAAGGAGATAACCCTGTCTCAGAATGAGGCATAGTCCTGATACTTAATAATGCTAAGGGGAGACATTTTGGCCAGGACATTTTAGTTTCTATCATTAATTTTGATAACTGGGCCTTCAATGTCTGATTCATCCTTTTAACTTGTCGAGAACTCTGAGGATACCATGGGGTATGGTATTCCCACCGAATTCTCAGAGCCTCCGCTAATTTTTTAATAATTTTTGAGGTGAAGTGTGTTCCTTGGTCCGAGTCTATATGATTGATTATACCATATCGAGGGATAAGTTCTTCCAGAAGGAATTTAGATACTGTCTGGGTGGTAGCCCTAGAGCTTGGGTAAGCTTCCACCCAATAAGTTAATTTGTCCATTAATACTAGTAAAAACTTATACCTCCCAATCTTTGGTAATTCAGTGAAATCCGCTTGAATTCTTTCAAAGGGATGATAGGCTATAGGGCGACTACCCCAGATTACCTGTCGTGTTCTGGCTTTGTTTACTTTCTTGCATGTTAGGCAACCTTTTACCTCTTGTTTAGCCAGCTCATAAATCCCTTTACACCCAAAGAATCTCAGGAACTGTTCTGCCAGAGCCTGGGATCCTCAATGAGTTTGCATATGCAATCTCCTCAGAATTTTTCTGGTGTAGTCCTGTGATACTGATTCCCTCCCATCCGGTAACTTCCACTTACCATCTTCTATATTCTTGTATTCCTCAACCTCTTTCGGAGAGGGACGAGGGGGATATTCCCAAGTACTGCTCCCCCCAACTTCTGGGGTATTTACTGTCATTAGTGCAGCACTTTTGGCTTCCTTATCGGCCAAATTGTTTCCCCGGATTCGAAATTGTATTCCTGTTTGGTGTCCTTTTACATGTACTGAGATTGCCTCTGGCACTCGGATAGCTTCTAAGATTTGCTTTATTAATTCCCCATTAATTAATCCTCGTCCTCCAGTGTTTATTAACCCCCTTTCCTCCCAAATTTTCCCAAAAGTGTGGACCACCCCAAAGGCATATTTTGAAACTGTGAAGATTGTTCCCCTTTTCCCATTTAATCTTTTTAATGCCCAAAAAACCACATATAATTCACATGCTTGAGCTGACCAGCTTGCACTGAGGGGTCCTGATTCAATTACTTCTCCTGTTTTTCCATCTATGATTGCATACCCCAACTTTATCTTTCCTTCTATTACCCTAGCTGACCCATCCACAAACCATTTTTCCCCCGCTTCGAGTTCCTCCTCCTCCAAGTCTGTTCTGATTTTTGTCTGCAATTCCACTATTTCCGCACACTCGTGGGTTGGTCCCTCTGATGCTTCCCCGTACAAGAATTGAGCTGGATTCAATGCAGTGGCTGTTCGTAGTTCTAAATCATGTGAGTGTATTAGTATGGCTTCATATTTCAACAATCTAGCATCCGTGAGCCACTTATCTGCTTTTTGTTGTAATATACTCCTCATGTCATGAGGAGTATACACCACTAACGAGGCTCCAAATGTTACTTTCTTTGCTTCTTCCACCAGTAACGCTGCTGCCACAATTGCCTGTAGGCAAGTGGGCCAACCCCTGCTTACTGGGTCTTGCAGCTTTGATACATATCCCACCGGTTTCTTAGGTCTATTTTTATGTGTATGGGTTCTATTTCTAATTTCCCCGCCTCCCCTTGTGTGTGCCAAACCCTTGAATCAACTCTATTCTCCTCCTCTATTGTTAGTCCAAATAAACATACCATAAGCTGAGAACTTTCCACAATTAGACTTATTTCCAATGTTACTATCAAATCCCTCCCCAACAGATTGTAATCCGCTTCTTTAACTAACAACAGATTCCCTAAACAAAACCTCGTTTTAGATTCTATTTCAACATCTTTAATTACCGGTGCCCTAAAAGGTTCCCCTTTTGCTCCAATTACCATCACAGTTTCCTTACTTATAGTACATCCTGGAGGCAGCTGTTGGACGGTGCTACGCTCAGCACCAGAGTCTACTAAAAATATCAAAATTAGTTTTTCGGGTCCTATCCTTAGTTTTACGAGGCGCTCCAGGGATGTTCTGGACCTTAAATGAAAAAGCCCCCGACACCTCTTATCCTCCTGGAACATTTTCTCGTCTTTCATCTGCTTCCTACAGTCCCTCTTAAAGTGACCTTTCTTCCTGCAGTAGAAGCACTCCGGAGCCTCCCTCTGTCCGGCGCCTGTTTCGTCTGGGAGGGGTCTGGCTTCCCCTGGGTCTGCTGGCTCGGTGCCGGTCCTGAGCTGTCCCGAGTCTGCTCCTCTCCCCTCCTCATATAAACCCGATGCGCCTCCCTCAATAATTCCTGCAGTCCTTTCTCTTGCCAATGGTCCATTTTTTCGAGCTTCCTCCGTATATCCTCCCACGATTTTGCGACAAATTGTGTTTTTAGGAGGACCTCCCCTATAGGAGAGTCAGGGTCCGTCCCTGAATACATTCGGGTACTTTGTCTCAATCTCTCAAGCCACTTAACTGGCTTCTCATCCCTTCTCTGACATTGTGCTAGCGCCTTGCTCATGTTCTGCCTTTTGGGAACAGCCTCCCGTATACCCTGTATCACCATGCTTCTTAATTTTATCATTCTTAACCTGCCTTCTTCTGTCTGTGCGTCCCACGACAGTTTCATGCTCAGCCACCTTTGGTCCCCTTGTCCTCCCTGGGGGTTTCTGCGCTCCCAGTCCCGAATCGCGGCTTGCCTTATCATGTCCTGTTCCTCGAAATTGAACAATGACCTCAATATGGCATTAATATCATCATATGTGTATACGCTAGTTCCTAAGAATTCGTCTAACCGGTTTGCGAACCCTATCGGGTCATTCATGAGATTGCCCATTTCTTTCTTAAATGCTCTCACGTCTGCGGTGTTAATTGGTATGTGTACAAATCCAATGACCCCCGGGGCAATGGGCACTTCCCTTAAAGGAAGGAGTTTATGTTTGTCTGTGTCATCCCCACTATCATCATTATATACTTTTTTAGTTTTGTGTCGGGTCCTGCTTCAATTTCTCCGGCAGCAGGAATTGTTACTTTATGTCCCGGGAGGGGGGGAGCAGGGGGTGGGTGAGGCGCCGCTGCAGCCGGTGCCTGGGGGATTGGGGCGGGGGAGGGGTGAGGCATAGGTTGGTATGAGGGGTTAGCTGACTTCTCTGGGGTTTTTCCCTGAGGTTTGCTTTTTTTCTGTCCCATTTTCTCTAAAAGGTTTTCCCCCCCCGCGCTACTTTTGTTATGCCTACTTACCGTGTTCTATGCCGGGACCACCGCCGGGTCCGGGTACGACCGTACTGAAGTTTAAACTTTATTTCAATGTTTCCAATCTACTCACCTCACTTGGAGAACCATTCCGTGGAGTTTTTCGAAAGGAGACGAGCTCTCTTTTCCTTTTCCTGGGCTTGTCCTGCCCTAGGATCTGAGAGGTTTACCAATTCCCAATTCCGGGAAACGTACCTTCCCTCCCGATCCCCCCACCCGTGACCGACCCCCAAAACTTCCCAAGTTTTAGGTTTGACACGAGAGAGTTAATACCACATTACGGTCGCTTCCCCTGCAACCGACCACACCCCTCGCGGGATAATGGAACTGCGATTTTGGGGCCCGCACTCGCTTCGTGATAAAATCACGTCTCAATCACGCGCTCAGTCACACCTCACTAAACCACGCAATACTTACGGTTCCTTTTCCTGTGTGGATTCTTCGTGCACGTCGAGTTTTATGAGTGAAAAAAAAGTTCCCGCGGTTTATCCAAGAGTTCGAGGCCCAACTTTTCCCTTTCCGATTGTGGCTTTTCGAATTTTTAGTTCGGGATCCTGATATACTTCGGGGAATTCCCCAATTCCACCAGGTCACTGAAGTCAGAGAGGCGCCTCCTGGTCGGAAAGGGGCCCACCCCTGAACCCAAAATCAGGATCATGTCGGGGGTCACCAAGATTGTTATAGGTAATAAACGAATCAAACCGAATTAAAAGGTTAAATTGGCAAATTTTATTTTCTTGACCGAAAATACGGTCCTGGAAAGCCACAACCGGAAAAAAACAACATCGAGCCCGGGTTCGGAGTTGGGTGAACACACGATGCTACCCAGCCTCTATCGCACTGGGTTCCCCTGGTGTTCACACTGCCGTCTTGGTCGGCCCCCTTTTTATACTGTTTTTCATAGCCTGGAGCGGGACAGTCCTTTGTTTCTTTCAAATTCAGCTCTGGTGTCCACACAAGACAAAGTCCTTCCTGCTCCTTGACGAGATTTTGTGTCCGTTGTGTATTGCTTTTAGGTGGTTGATTTCATCTTTATGGAAACCAGAGTCGGGGAATGCAGTCCTGGGGGAGGTGATGGGATTTTTTGGGAAATGCTGCTCCCCTGTGAGTTTCTAGGCTTCCCCAGGAGATAGGTGCTAATCGGTAGTAGTCCAGCCTGTAGATATGTTAATTTACCTAGTTCTGCGGCCATCACTTGTGGCTCGTTTATTTTTATTTTGCAGACTTAATTTATACAAAACACGAATTACAATATGGTGTATATATATATATATATATATATATATATATATATCACAGTACCAAATGAGGTACTGAATTTTTAAGGGGAACAGTCCTTAAGAACAAAGGGCTCCAGGAAGAATGGGTACACTCCAAGAAAGAAATTTTGAAAGAGCAGGAGCAGCCTGTTGCAACAGCACATCCTCAGTAGGGTAAAACTGACCTGTCTCCCGATGATCTAAAGCCAGCTCACATTCCCTATTAGAGGGTGAACAATGCAAGGCCTGGTGAATTGTGCTGCACAGGGATAGGCAGAGGCGACATGGAAGGATGTTTCCCTAGTGAGAGAAGTGCAGAGCGGGGAGGGGGCGGCCGTGGCAGGGCAGGTTTTAGCGGCCCAGGGAAGCGATGCAGCGAGCGTGGGAGAAACTGGCATCGCCCATGGCCGGGGCCAGCGGCTTTGACACAGCTCACAGGGATCGGCTTCCCTCCGGAAAAGGCAGGGGACGACAAGCAAGCAAAAAGTGAATCCAAAAAAATAAAAAGCACAGGATGCGTGGGCCGAGCCGTGCTAGTGGACACGTGGCAGAGAAGCGATCGTAGCTGATCAAGGGGGTGCAGCGGCACACTCTGCCCACTGTAATGACAGAGCTGGAGGCACCAAAAACAGCGACCCCTTGGTGAGCTGCCGGGACCGGGGGGAACAACACGTCTACCCATATCCTCCCCAAATTTGCCCATGTCCCCCCAAGACGGGCAGATCTGTCCGCTCTGGGCCCGCCTGCTGCCGTAGCTCCCCTCTCTCGGCAGCTGGCGGACACCACTGGCCCCAGTATCGGGCAGAGCCATCTCCCCATGGCTGCCGCGGAGAGGGGCAGAGCTGCTCGCCCCGCTGCCGCCCACTGCTGCGGCGCCGTCTCTGGGGGCGGCTGGCGGGTGCCCCGGCCCCGGGGCTGGGTAGACCAGGCCTTCAGGGGCCACCCCGGACAGGGGCAGACCTGCTCACTCCGGGTCCGTCGCCGCTGCGGTGCCGTCTCCGGCGGAGGCTGGCGGACGGCGCTGGCCCGGAGCCGGGTAGACGAGGTGTCCTCGTACCATCCTGGAGTCAGGCGAAGCCCACAGCCCTGCAATGCCCTGGAGCTGGATGGCCCTAGCAGCCCTGTCCCATCCTGTGACGCCATTCTGTTATTTTTTTTCCTTTTTCTTTCCCTTTTCCGCTGGGGCGTGGAGGCGGCAGGGCCAGCGGCTTAGGCTGGGAGCGCAATTCAGGTACATTGAGGGAGCGGCTTTAGGGGAGGGGGAAGAGCAGGCGTGAGCAGGAGTGTGAGCGCGGTGCGAGTGCTCGGGGGCTGTGGGACGGGCAGGATGCGGGGCAAAGGCGTGCTGGGGGGCGGGCCAGGGCAAGGGGCCGCTGGTGGGATGGACGAGAAGCGGCGCCGCTGCTCAGCGGTAAGGGGGGCCGAGGGCAGCAGGTCTACCCCGCCGTTAGCCGCCAGAGACTGAGACCGGCGGAGGGTAACAGGTCTACCCGGCAATAGGCCGGCAAACTCCAAGACTGGCCGACGGCAACAGGTCTACCCCGCAGCAGGCCGGTAAGGACTATGGGGGGAAGAGGCAACAGGTCTACCCCACGGGAGGCCGGTAAGGAACCGGAGCCGGGTAGACCTGTTCACCCCGCGACCGCCCGCCTTCGCAGCGCCATCTCCGGCAGCGGCTGGCGGACACCGCCTATAATGAAGGGGACACCCCAAAACAGGGGGCTCCCTGAGACACAGGACACCCCAAAACACGGGGAAAACCCAAATCTGGGTGGGACACTCCAAAACACTGGGGGACACCCCAAAATAATGGAGGGGACACCCCAAAACTCGGGACACACCAAAACACAGGGACACCCCAAAACCCGGGGGGGCACCCCAAAACAAGGGACACACCAAAACACGGGGACACCAAAAACACGGGGGGACACCCCAAAACACGGGTGGGACACCTTAAAACAGGGGAACACCCTGAAACACGTGGACACCACAAAAGACAGGACACCCCAAAACACAGGACATCCAAAAAAACGGAAGGACACCCCAATACACAGGACACCCCAAAACGCGGGGGGACACCACAAAACACGGGACACCCCGAAATACGGGACACCTCAAAACACAGGGACACCCGAAAATAATTGAGTGGACACCCCAAAACTCGGGACACCCAAAAACACGGGGACCCAGGAAAACACGGGGCCACTCCAAAACACGTTGGGGACACCCCAAAACACAGGACACCCCAAAGTAATGGAGAGGACACCTTAGCACACAGGGAAACCGCAAATCAGGGGGGACACCCCAAAACATGGGGACACCCCAAAACCTGGGGGGACACACCAAAACACGGGAAATCCCATAATCTAGGGGGACACAAAAAAAAAAATAAGGTGGACACCCCAAAAAATGGGACACCCTGAAACATGGGGTCCCCACAAAATAATGGAGGGGTTCCCCAAAACATGAGACACCCCAAAAGACGGGACACGCGAAAACACGAGGACACCTCAAAACACAGGACACCCCGAAAAACAGGGACACCCCAAAATAATAGAGGGGACACCCCAAAACACTGGGAAACCACAAATCTGGGAGGACACCCCAAAACACAGGGACACTCCAAAACCAAAGAGACATTCCAAAACCGAAGGGACACCCCAAAACCCGGGGGGACACCCCAAAACAAGGGACACACCAAAACACGGGGACACCCCAAAACACAGGGACACCCCAAAAACCCGGGGAGACACCCCAAAACGAGGGGGGACACCACAAAACGCAGGACATCCCAAAACACGGGGGGACACATCGAAACATGGGGGGACACCCCAAAACACGGGGGTACACCCCAAAACACAGGGGGGTCACTCCAAAACACAGAACACCCCAAAATAAAGGAGAGGACACCCCAAAACACGGGGGGAACACCCCAAAACACGGGACAACACAAAATAGTGGAGGGGACACCTCAAAACATGGGACACCCTGAAACCTGAGACACCCAAAACACGGGGGAACACTCGAAAACACGGGGACACCCCAAAACCCGGGACACCCCAAAACACGAGGGGACCCCAAAACACGGGACACCTCATAACACGGCAGGGGCGGGAACACCCCGAAACATGTGGGGACACCCCAAAACAGAGGGACATCCCAAAATACTGGGGTACACCCCAAAATAGGGGACTCATCATACATGGGGGGGACACTCCGAAACACGGGACACCACAAAACACGGGGGGACACCCCAAAACACGAAGGGACCCCACAAAACGGGGGAACACCCCAAAACACGGGGACACCCCAAAATAGGGGACACCCTAAAATAAAGGAGAGAACACCCCAAAACACTGGGGAACATGTCAAAACACAGGGACACCCGAAAACACGGGAATATCCCCAAAACCCGGGACACTCCAAAAACATGAGGGACCCCAAAATAATGGAGGGGACACCCCAAAACACGGGAACATCCCAAAAACATTGGGGAAACCCCAAAATAATGAAAGGTACGCCCCAAAACACGGGGGAACACCCTGAAACACGAGGGGACACCCCAAAATACTTGACGCCCCAAAACACGGGACACCCCAAAATAGTGGAGGGGACACCCCAAAACTTGAAACACACCAAAACACGGGGGGACACCCCAAAACACGGGGGGGACAGTCCAAAACAGGGGACACCCCGAAATAATGGAGGGAAAACCCCAAAACACAGAACACACCATAACGGAGGGGACACCCCCAAACACGGGACACCCCAAAACACAGGGACACCCAAAACACGGGGGGACACTCCAAAACACGGGACATTCCAAAATAATGGAGGGGACCCCCCGAAACACGGGACAGCCCAAAACACAGGACATCCAAAACCACGGGGAGACACAAAAATAATGGAGGGGACACCCCAAAATAATGGAGGGGACACCCCAAAGCACGGGATACCCCAAAACCTGGGACACCCCAAAACCTGGGACACCCCAAAACCTGGGGCACCCCAAAATAATTGAGAGGACCCGCTGAAACACGGAGGACACCCCAAAATAATGGAGGGGACACTCCAAATCCCAGGGGGACACCCCGAAATATGGGGACACCCCAAAACACGAGACACCCAAAAACATGGGGTCACCCAAAAATAATGGAGGGAAATTTTGGGGGGTAAAAAGTGGGAAAAGAGCAAAAAAAAAAAGGAAAAAAAATATCAAAGCACACAGATGCAAAAACACCCACAAAAAGCAAAAACCCCCCAAAACTCAAAACATCCCCAAAAACCCCCCAATTCCCCCAAAATTTGCCAAAAAAATTACCCCATTACCAAGCCCCACAAAAAACACTCAAACCCTCAAAAACCCCTCGAATAAAAAACCTTTAAAAATCCCCAAAAAACATTTAAAAATCCCTAAAAAATACCCAAAACAACCTTAAAAGCCCTCCAATGCAACCCTAAACCCCTTTAAACCCCACAAAAGAACCCTAAACAAAAAAAAAACAAACAAACATAAACCCCAACATTTCACTTTAAAACCCCCACAAAACTCCTTTAAAACCCACAAAAAACCCAATCTTCCTCCCAAAAACTATTAAAAACCCGCAAATCCCCCCTTGAACATAAAATCCTTAGGAAAATCCCAGAAAAACTGAAAACAGAAACAAAAAAATAATTTAAAAATCCCAAAATATTCTCTAAAGACCCTCAAAAAAACCTAAAAGCTCTTTAAAAATCCCTAAAATAAAACCCTAAAAAAACCCTCATAAAGCTCCAAAAATTCCCATTTAAAACCATCCCACAAAAACCTTTTAAAAACCCAAAAAACCAAACACCCCTTTAAAAACTCCAACACTCCTCCAAAAACTTCTTCAAAAATCCTGTTTAAAAAAAAAAAAACAAACCAAACTAAACCAAACCAACAAAAAACAAACAAACAAGCAAACAAACAAAACCATTTCAAATCTCTAAAAAAAAAAAAAAAAAAAAAAAAAAGTTTGTGGGTTTTTTTTAAGGGATTTTAAAAGGAGTTTTTTGGTGGATTTTTGGAGTTTTTGCAGGGGGTTTGTGGTTTTTCGGGGAGTTTTAAAAGGTTTTCTGGGGAGAGTTTTAAGTGGGAATTTTGGGGCTTTTTGTGGTTCTTTTTAGGGGATTTTAAAGAGCTTTTGTGGTTTTTCTGGAGGGTCTTTAAGGTTGTTTTTGGGTATTTTTTTAGGGATTTTTAAAAGTGTTTTGGGAAATTTTTGTTTGTTTGTTTGTTTTTCTGGGACTTTTAGAGGATAATTTTTTATTTTTGACGCATGAGCAACACAACAGAGTGACGTATATTTTAGGAATAGAAACGAGGAGGAGCTTTCTAGAAGATTCTGTATTAATATGCATTAGTAACCAGTATATAAGTGAGATTTTAGCTTGGCTGATTTGGTTTGGTGTGAGGAATGGCCCTGCCCGTACCCCCGGTCAGGGATACCCCAGTCAGTTTGCTTATGCGTTATTTACCAAACCCTATTATACTTCAATTGCTGCTAAATTTTGTATTTACTTCAATTTGTATAACTCATATATTTTGATTGCATTAGTTTATATACAATTGCTATTATTAATAAATTACTGCTAAATTTAACTATGTTGTTTGATTAATTGGACAAAATCTATAACATCCAATATCCATTTATAAAAGTTGGATCTGCTGTGTCCCTGTGAACAGAGAGAAGCAAAAGCCTTCATTAATGCTGTGGAATGTCAAACATAAATTGAAGCCATGGACAGCTCTGAGGAACCATTCTCAGGGGATTTTCACTTCTTGGACACCCCGAATTCTGAATGTCCTCCTGGTGTCCCATGCCCTGGGTAAACAGGGCTCATCAGAGATGCAGGCAGGGCACCAACATCCCTCCCCCTGACTGGCACCTCTGTTTGCCCAGTTTGATCCCAGTGGCTGCCTGGGGACAAACACCAGCTCCCCCACAGCCCTGGGCATGGGCACATCCTGCTCTGGGCCATTGCTGGCCTGGGCCCAGGGCCAGGGCATGGCAGAGACACTGAGTGGGGACAAGGGCCCTGGGGAGCTGTGGGCAAGTCCCAGAGAGGGACAGGGCTGGAATGGGAGCCTTGTTGGGGATGGGGTCCCTGGCACCCCCATGTGTGGCAGCTGTGCAGAGCAGGACCCAGGGGCTCTGGGCACAATGGCTGCAGGTGTAACAGGATGAGGCTCTGCCAGTGAATTATCAAAATATGAGTACTGGTCTAATACCGATACTCAGCTGTGACGGACAAAAGACTCTCTAACAGTTTAAAGTTAGAAAGTGAATGTTTATTCAGTGCTAGGCAGCAGCGTGAGGTAATCCTCTAATACACACTGCAAAATCACAGGTGATCACAAAGTCTATTTATTAGCAAAGGATTCAAACAAATACATATTCATAATAACAGCCCCTCCCATCTCCCGCTTCCTATGATAATTAGCTTGAATAGCTATTAAGAATGTGCGATTGACTTCTTAAATTAAGTCTGGGGTCATTTTCGTGGAGTGGGGTCTTAAAAGAAGGAAGTAAGGCACGTCTTCCTCACTCTAAACTCTTGACCTTTTCTATCACTGACAATACAAATGATTTCTGGGGATAATCCAATTTACCAAAGAATGGGTTTCTAGTTGCATTGTCTATATTCTTTTGGTTCTGCTCCCTAGTTTCGTCGTTTCCCATTGTAAGGGCAGCTAAGCAAACACGAAATGACAGACAATTAATTATTTAAGTTTCAGAAAACTACTCCCTTCTAACTTTTTAATTGTTTTCAGCAAGGTCACTAAAATCCTAATTTTCTAAGATTAGTGTTTCACTTGGAGTGGTTCAGAAGAGAGGCAGGTGCAATTTTTCCCCCACAGACCAGGGCACTTCATTTAAAAAAAGTAAAGAAAGCAAGCCTTTTAAAATTGTATAAAAGAAAGGTAAATATGGATGTGGAAATAATACACACAATGAAATTAATATGTGAAAGACATTATATATAACAGTAAAAAAACCCAATGAAAATATGAAAATCAAGAGCCTATATGGGTGTCATGATCTGCTCAACCCCAGTGGGAGTCAGGATGGTTCACTAGACCGCAGAGTGCAAAAGACAAACAGCAAGGGACTCAAGTTTTATTCAGCAGCAAAACCAATGCACTTTATTGCGTGCCAATAGCTCAGTTTCGAGATAGAGGGGAGAGAAAGATAAAGGAAACAAAGTAAAAGGGGAGAGAGAGAGAGAGAGAGAGAAGGATAGGGAATAGCTACCAACAGATGGGACGATGTCCTGGTGGTCTTCAGCCAATAGATGCCATTGTCCATGGAGAGAAAGAGATCTCAAAAGTCTCTTCAGGAAAGTCACTTTTTTATAGTTGTTTTCCAAAGTGAGTGGCCTCTGGCCAAAAGGTGGGGAGATTTATAGACTCTTGTATGTGGAGACTGCTGCTCCAACAAAGAGGTGCAGGAACAGGACACTACAGCCAGTACCCTGCTCGAGAGCAGCGTACCATGGCAGAGCAAGCACTAGCAAACACACCTACAATTAGTCCCTTGGAAGCACCCACCTTGGCCAGCCAGAAACTCCTGTCTGGAGCGAGCGGTGTGGTCCCGGGGTCTCAGTCTCTGATCTTGGATGTCATGAGGCAGATCAGGGAAACCTGGGACCAACCCTTGCCCCACCCCATGGCTCACGATCATCATCAAGGGCACTCTTTGTAGTGTTGTTGCAAGTCTTCAGGACTCATCCGAGTTCATAGCATATCCTGGAAAACAGAGACACAAAGTTGGACAGAATAGAAAAGTAGGACAGAGATAAGGGAAAGGAAAAAGGAAAAAGAAAACAAAACAAATAATCATAGCCATTTCAATTCAAAATACGACACAATTAAAAGAAGCAATTTTATTCAATATTTAAAAATGCAACACAACTGGAGTAAAACAATTTTAATCAATATTCAAAATGTAACACAACTAAAATAAGACATTTTAATCAATACCACGTTTTATCTTATTTCAAATCATATAGCTTGCCTTGTGTCAATAACCTTAGGAATGTCAATAGTGACTGATTTGTGTATATCTAATACAGATGTCAGTAGTGTTAACCATTTCATCATTCTCCAATTCATGATGTAAAAGATTGCTGATAAAACAAAACCAATCAAAACCAAAATCAAGAGAACAATGATGGGATGATACAATTTGTTCAGGACACCTCTAGCAGTAGGTGACCACCCAAAAAGAGTATCCTACCATCTGTGTTCAGCATCTCTCTTTACTCTTTCCAGAGCACAGTGTATTTCTTTTATATTTTGATGAACCATAATAAAGGTTTTTTTGTCCGTTTTCTTAATCATTTCTAAAATTTCAATTAAATCTTGGTGAAGCAACAATTGTTTTATCAGAGTGAGGTTCATCCCAATGGGAGTAGGCAATAGATGGTGGATCAGTGTGTAATTGGACTGTAGAAGGTGATGAGAGGGGCTACAAAAGAAAAATCACATCCTGCAATTTTAGCAAAGTTACAGACAAAAATTTGAATGATTTTTAGTACTCATTACCAAATCTTCTATGAAAACACTATCACAAGCAGTTCTTAAGCATGCACACCCATTGCCCATATGCACCAGTACTATTTCAGGAATCTCGTTTAGATGAATTTCAAAGTTACAAACATTTTGTTCTGTGTCTAAGCAAATATCTTGAGCTCTGATTGCATCACTTTCACAGATAAACCCTTGTTATTCCTGTACAATACAAGTTTCCAGATAACAGTTTGCCACTTCACACCAATTTGACGGACCCATTCTGTATTCTCAACAGGATAGAGAATAGCTCCATCATGATTCAGCCCTGATGAAATGATAGGGAATATTGAATGTACTGCAGCATTACGTATCCTCAGTACAAAGGCTGTGGCTGTCTTTGTGCTGTGGTCATAGGTAAAATTTATCAAGTTCCACTAAGATTGGAATTATCTTTCAAAATCAGTGGCACTATTGTTCTTCGAACTTCAGTAGGAAAAGTGTCTTCTTCACCTTCTCTTATAATTGAGGCAGCAACTGACAGCATCCACAATTGAGCCTGGATACAGCTGAGGGCTAAAGAGATGTTATTTTGTGTAGCACCGAGTGCATCAATTGTCAATTTGTGGTCATTCACATTTACTTTTCCCAATTTGGTAATATGTTTGATAACAACCACTGTGGGGTTGATAAGGTTGTTAAGGATGACTGCAGTGGTTGTTGTAATTTGGTTAGATCTCCAGTTGTGGCAGCCAATTTATTCATTAGTACTTCTGAATCAATACTATTCAAAATTCCCAATCTTATTCCCACAATACCGGTTATGTCTCTTGTCATACGTTTCTTAGAAGGATCCTGCTTCTGCAACCAGGTTGTCCAACCCTCAAAAGAGGTTTGCAGAAAAGGCCAACAAGCTGGCTGAACTTCTGAGACATTGCTTTGCATCAACAATTTAATTTGTTTAAGACACCACGCCAGGTTAAACAATGTTTGTTGTTGGCCAGTTTTCCTAATTACATATGGTCCAATGTAAAAAAATTCCGGGCTCGGTATAACTGGTGGCTGGGTGGTAGGTGTTACAACATTAACACTGAGTTCTCCCCAGTATTTTGGATTGTTTTTACCACACATGATTTATGGGAAAATTGTACAGCAGTTTAACCAACAATTCTGATTTGGATTTTGCAAAATAGAGCATGGCTGTGAGGTTCTGTGCCATGACTGTATACAGGTTCCATGAGGGATCCAGCAATTAATCTATACGTTATTGTGACATCATCACCTCGTGTTACTGTGAAGGAAGGGAAAACATGTTTGTCATTCAACACCAGGGGGGGCTTACACCATGGCATATAGTAACCGCAGTCAGTGTGGGTTTTGCCACAGCAAAATGGGTAAGTTAGACCTTTCAGGCCTGACTTATCTGTGGGTAATACTCTAGCCCAGTCACTCTTGTCCTAACCAGCCAGTCACTAGCACAGTACCCCTCTGAGACATGCAGTACCACGGGCGCTAAGTCACTGGGTCGCTGTGATCTCGGGGGAGGGTCCTAGAGCACTGGTGTACCTGACGGTTGCTTCAGGCCGCAGCCATCAGCTGAGATTTGGCCATGGTGTTGTGGTAGGATGCAGATAAGTACCAGTAGTGTTATCATGGTTTATCTGGTTGTCATGTCCCTCAGCATTCTTTCTATGAAAGGAAACACAACAGAGTCTGCCACCAATAGGCAGGAGATTAAAATTATCCAATTATCCACTATCCAACACGTGCTTATCTGAAATTCCTTTCCCAGAGCACTGGTGGCTACCCATGCATATTTATTCAAGGGTGTTTTCAGCACTAGTGGTACTTCCCTTACAGCAGGGAGATCCACTAGAACAGGTTGCCCAGGGTAGTGTGCTGGATTATTGGGATCATTTGGTCTCCATCGTGCAGGAATTATGCATGGGGCTTTTGGACAAAAGGCAGTTATTTTGGGATACCCGTTTACTCCCCATGTTTCATTTATACCTTTTATAGCTTTCCATAAACTTTCCATAACTGCAGATCCCAGCCAGCCTCCTGTGGTTTAAGGAGTCGTTTAAGGAGACCATTGGTCCTTTCTACAATTCTGTTAGCTTGGGGGTAGTAATGGGTATGAAAAGCCCATTTTATTCCTTCATCCTTTGCCCAATCCTGTACTACTTTAGCAGTGAAGTGGGACCCATTATCAAATTGAATTTCCTGTGGTTTTTGGAAAGTCCCAAACAATTATTGCAATGCTTTAACAGTATTATCTCCTGTAGCTCTTTTAAAAGCTTCATCTTGGACTAACCCAGATATAATCTGCACTCCCAGCAGCACAAAATGTTTCCCATCTGGCTTTCTAAAGGGACCGATATAATCTATCTGCCACGCATCCCATAAGCCTTTACCCTTTCTTAAATGCAGAGGATCATCTTCCAAAGGATGCCTTTCTAGCCGTTTGCAACACTGCTCACAGGCTGATATGCATGTTTCACACATTTCCCTAGTGACAGGCCAACCACAAGCAGGGTTTCTTTGTACAAATTTTACATCTGTGTGCTGTCTTGTTTACATGCAGCCATTCTAATAGGTGCTCCCAGTCCTCTGTAACTTATTCCTTCTTAAGGGGACTTAGTCTAGCTAATTCATCAACTGCATTATTCCACTCTGGATTACCATCTGTCTGGTGAGAAGCTACCCACCCCACAGTAACATTACCTCGACTTGCAATGTTAGTATTCCCTGCCAGTTTTCCTTTTGTCATACTGAAATTCTGTTAACTTCCCAATCATTTTGTTGCCAAAAGGAAG